>NW_024349800.1:50728106-51004510 GCF_902729225.1 Pteropus medius | reverse complement strand
CATCAGTACCTCTGGTGGAGGAATTAAAAAGAGGGAGGAGGGGTTTTTACAATAAGAATGTATCTGTGTAAAACTTATGTAATTTAAAATCATTTTTTAAAAAATAATTGAGATCCTATCACATGCTAGCCCTGTACTAGAAACTTTAAATGTTATGTATTACCTTATTAACCCCCAAAACTCTGAGATTAGAGTTATTTATTCATTCAGCAAACCTTTACCTGGTCCTTCGAATGCCAGCCTTGGGGGCAGAAGTGCTCAGAGTGCCTGCCCAGTGGGTAGAGGCAGAAAACAAACTGGTGAGTGCTGCTCTCACAGAGATAAGACACAGCTGGGAGAGCAGAGTACAGCCAAGTCTAGCCACACTAGCTGGAGGGACCTGAGCTTGGGCAGGTTTAGTGATGCCTAAGGTGTGGTTAGGAGGCTGAGTCAGCATTGCACTCACCTCCAAAGGCACCCTTCTCTTCAGGAATGTGAAGCATTGTTAACTGCTGGGCAGCCTGCAGGGAGGGAAGGCGGGACAGTGTTTGTGGGGGGAGGGAAGGGGAGGAGAGACTATGATATTTGGACCACAGAGTATTTGTTATCATCGCAATTTAATATGCATTAAGCATCTAATAAGTGTAAGGATGTATGAGTCCCTCTCTTCAGGCTGGAAACCAGCAAAGACACCAGATCTAGATCAGCAAGACACGGTATCCTTGCCCCAAAGTAATTTAGAATCTGGTCGGGATGAAGAGATTACCGAGAGCGCCATAACATCACCGGGCTATAGCTGAGTCTAAAAACTGCCGTGACGCAAATGCAGTCCGCAGGCCCTGTGGCTGGGTAACCGCTCCAGCTGCACCCCTTTGCCTCACAGGGAGGCCCTGTGGCTGGGTAACTGCTCCAGCTGCACCCCTTTGCCTCACAGGGTCGAGGACCAATGAAGGAACACCTGTGAGAAGCCCTTGCCAGACCCAAAGAACTCCCTTGGGTCTTTTTGTTCTGCTCATTAGTAGAAAGAGGAGCCCAGGACTTGCCTTCCTTAGGGAGGGGCAGTTGCCTCACCTGCGCCTTGAGCCTCTCCTCACTCGGGCACAGAGGAGGCCCAGTGGGAACAGCAGGAGCACAGGGTAGAAAAGGGTCAGGGCACCACGTCACCCATGGGAGCCTGCCTATGCAGGTCCCCTGGCCCTATGTTTTCCTCCAGGTACACCTGTTGGCACTCCCGGGAGCCAAGGGCTCGGGCCCTCAAGGTGGAAATCCAAGGGCTGAGCTCCCTGAGAAGGGGTCCCACATTCGCCAACCTCCCAACTGCTTAGCCAACCAACAGGTATTCATTGAGCCTGTTCTCTCTGCTCCATACCAGGTTGGACACAGTGGAAGAAGACATGATTAACCCATAAAAAATAGTGGAACATACTCTATGAAACTGAGTGCTAAATCCAATAATATTATCGATAAGGGCTACAGGGGTACAGAGAAGGGAAGAGGTCAGTGCAGGCTAGAGAAATCCTGAAGAGCTTCCTGGAGGAGGCAACAGCTCTCGGCCTCAAGCCTGAAGAATGGATAGGGAAAAGCAGAGCATGAACAAAAGTGAGGTGAAAGGAAGGAGCATGACAAGTACAAAGGGGAGACTGGTCCCTCGTATTAGAAAATGGAACTGAAGTGGAGAGGGGCGATCATGGTCACAGTGAAGGTTGCAGCCTTGGGAAACAGCCAGGGGATTTCTGACATGATACAGGAGGAGACAGGGATCCACTGTAGGTTTTACAGCAGGACCCGGTCATGATTAAAGCAGAGCTTAATCTTTAAAAGGATTAGTAAGGAGGTGCAGAGAACAGGAGCTGGGGCAGGGAAGACAACGGCTTCCCAGCTCTAGCAGGAATTCCCACTTCTGCCTCTGGGAAGGGAGAAATGCTCCATTTTCCTCATTCGCTGACTTTAAATTTCATTCATTTGGTGATATTCTTTTTTAAAAATTGAATATGTTGGGGTGACGTTGGTTAATAAAATATAAATTTTCAGTGTACCATTCTATGACATCTGCATACTCAATTGTGTGTTCGTTCACCACTTGAAGTCTAGATTCCTTTGTTTTGTGACATTCTAAGTCTTACATTTTTGGGGGTGGGGAGGTAGGAAAGCCTGGGGAGGTAGGTTATCTCGGATAGACACAAAAGTAAAGAATAGGCCTCCCTCAGTAACTGTGGACTGACTGACAAGGGTGATCATGGGAAAAGGAAATTAAACCGAGGAAGTTTTGGAGGAAGTCAGCCCCACAGGTGGGGGGCGTGGACCAGGAAAGAGGCAGGCGCAGACCAGGGTCTGCCGGGAGCCCCATAGCAGGGCACACAAGCCCTTGGACCCCGCCTTGGCCTCACCTAACTGCCCAGCCACCTTCCTGCTGCTCTCAGCCCCCTATTCCCTGTGCTCCGCCTCCACGAACTTCCATTCCTGAGAAGGCCATGCCGTCTGTGTTCTGCCTTGGAACCGATGCACATGCTGTACACATCTTCCCGCAATGCCCTTCCTCCCCCTTCCCTAACTTCAGTTCATCCTTCAAAAGCCAAAAGCCACCTCTTGCTGGTGTGTGGATGACCCCTTGGGGTGGTGCTCTTCCTGAGGTACCCCAAGCCCTCAGCCTATCCCAGGACAACTAAGAGTCCCCTAGGCTTCCAGGTGTCAGCTCAATAATGGTGTCTTGCAGGAACTTTTAAAAAGCAGATGCCTCATGCCAAGGTCAGGGAATGCTGGCTGGACCTTCAAGGGACAAAGCCTGAGAAACAGTAGGAGGGGAGATGCCATTTTGGGGAGGAGGGCAGGTCATAGGATCTAAGAGAGCACAGAAGTGGTAAGGGGTTCAAGACAGGCAGAAAGTGGGGGCAGAGATCTGGGGGTGCCGCAGTTGAGAGACAGAGGAGGATGCAGTTGGAAGAAATGGGGAAAAAATCTCAGAAGAAAGGGTCAAATGCCAGAGAACCAAGACGAGATTGTGAAGGAAGAATTTCTTTATCCTTGGTAAGTCACTAGAAAACAGGCCTGATGGCCACAGTTAAAACTCTTTAGTGTGAGGGGGACTTGGGAAACTTGAAAGGTACCTCTGTTTCGCAAATATCTTTGTTACCTGCAGCTAGCCCTCCCCTAGCCACCCGGCAGAGCCCCAGAGGGGTAAGTGTGGTCTTTGGGACCAGGCCCCACGCGGCAGTAGGAAGCCTGAGTTCTAATCCCATTCCAGCTCATTCCCTGTGCGCTGCGTGAGCTTGTGGCCAGCGCACAACCCTGCAGTCCCAGACCCCTTGTCTGAAAATGAGGGGATCAACAGTTCTAATACTTGCACTGCAAGCCATGGAATTCTTTACAGACATCTTTGGTTATATCATATGAAAAAGGAACAATTTTACTAGCAGAAAACATATTTTGTTTGTAGGTCTGTACATCTCAAGTTGCACATACCTAAAATATTTTAATTTTAATTTATTTATTTAAAGGTTTTTAGGTGAGGCAACCTCGGTTGGCCTCACAGATTGCAAGGACCTTGTCAGCTTACAATCCTTTATTTTTTATTTTTTTACGCCTACAGCACCTGGTCTTCCTAGTAAAATATTTTAAATGAAATCAACTCAAGTTTTTGTTAATACTCATTGGTTACCTAGATCGGTTGGGAGTGGGGAAGCAAATACCAAAGGTTTAAGATTCTTCTAGAAAAGCTTCTGATGAATGTTGAAGCCCCATGATATGTTCATGGGGGTTCATTATACTACTCTTTCTACTTCTGTGGGTGTTCAAGAGGTTCATGAGTCTTTTTAAATTTTAGTAGAAAACTTAAAATGAGAGAATGTATCTATCATCTTAATTTTCCCCGCAAGTTGAGAAAAGACCTCCTTTTTCATTGCAAGTGAGGACAGGCCTCCATACTGCTTCTTCAGAGGGACAGGGTTTGAGGATCACAGAATTTCTAGAAGCTCTTGCAGGTCTAAAAGTTATTAAATCTAAGCCTCTGCCCCCAGGGCTAAGGGAGGGCAGAGAAAGCACCATGCATAACAAGGGATTAAAAAGCGAAGCCCCACCCCTGGTTCCAGGGGTCCAGGAATGGGGCCATTGACTAGGTGGAAAGAATAGTCCCAGTTCTCAATTTCCATCCCAAAGACCACACTTAACGCTCAAGGTCAAGTCCCTCTCTTCTCCAGACCTGGACTGGCTGCCCCTTTTCCAAGCTCTTCTAGGAGGATAATCTCTGCCTTCCTGGATCCAGGAGGAACTGGAAACAGTCAAATTGCCAAATCCCCACCTTGTTTTGAACTTTCTCTAGAGTGAACTCTCACACCATGTAACAGGATACTGCCTTCCTCTGCAGGCCTGGGGTAAAGACTAGTGAGAGTGATAGTGAAGTGCCCCAGGTGGTGGAAATTCACTGCATTTCCGCTCCCTTCCTGGTGCAGGCAGGTCAACATGCCTTCTCCCCACAATTCTGACTGCGGAGCAGCCCCGCCAGTCGTGCTTGGGTGGACCCATCTTCCCCTGGTTTTTCGGTCTGCACTGCACGCCTTCCTCTCGCTGCTGGCTTCACTCCACTACCCCGCAGGGGTTGGCTCCCACCCACCTCACAACCCCCACAGAAGCTTCTCTTAGAAAAGTCACCAGCTACCTCCACTTAGTCGGATGCAATGGGTACGTCTCAACAAACTCAGCTTCCACAGGGCTGGGCAGTCAGACAACTCTCATCAGAAAACCTCCTTCCCTCTGAGACCCCACTCGTCTTCCCTTGGCTTCCTCCTAGGCCCCTTCTCAGTCCCTGCTGCCTGCCACCCTTCCTCTCTACAAAGCCCTTAAATATTGGGGTTCCTGTGGATGCAGTCGTAGGACTTAGTCTCTGTCCCCACCCTCCAGGTGAGCTCATCAGTTTCCACAGGTTCTGCTCTAGATGCCCCTCCCACCTCTGTGTTAGCAGCCCACACCTCCCTCCATCCGGGTTCCAGGCACTTCAGAGCATCCCAGCTGGAACTCTCGATTCCCACACATCCCAAATCTGTTGTTCCTCACTAGTCTTCCCCATCCGAGAAAATGACACAACCATCACTGGGTGTTTCGGGGGTCTTCTTTGAGCCTTCTGTTCCCTCCCCTTCTCTACCCCTCTCATCCATCAGCAAACCCTACTGATTCTATCAGCATATATCCTGCATCTGTCCTCCGTCTCCACTGCTGCCCCTTTAATCTACATCAACTCATTCCTCTGTACGGAACCCTTCAATGGCTTCCCAGCGTACTCAGAATTAAACCAGCTTTTGGCCAGGACTTGCGAGGCCCTGTGTGACTGGACCCTTCTTATCTCTCAGGCTTGTCTGGCCCGACTTTCTCCCTTGCTCATTTTACTCTGAGCATACTGGTCTCTCATTTTGCCAAACAAGTCAGGGCCTTGCTTGCGCTGTTTCCTCCGCCTAGAACATTCTCTCTCACCTGCATCTCACAGCCAGCTCTTCCATTCCTTCAGGACTCAACTTAAATGCCACTTCCTTCGAGAAGCCTCTCCTGACCACCCCACCCAGAGCAGGCCTCTCTTATCCTCTATTTCAGCCTGTTTACTTGTTTTCGGACATTGTCCCCCATCAGGATATCAACTCCATGAGGACAAGAATCATATATGCACAGAGCCTAGTATACTGCCTGATACACAGGAAGTGTTCAATAACTATTTGTTGGAAGAACAAAGGAACCAGTCACTGCCTGGGGATTAGCAGTATGAGAGGTTAACCTGAATGGGAAACTTAGGCTCGGCCAGGGCCTGACGACAGCCTCAGGGGGTGGCTGAAGCTAACTTCTGGTCTTCCAATACTGTGGGACTGGCTGGGGCCCAGGCCAGAAGGCACCTCACCTCCCTTTTCCAGCGTGCCAGCCACTCGTCCCGCTTGCGCTTGCTGATGTAGTAGGGGTCCCCCGCCTGGAAGGTGAGCCGCGGCATGGGCCGCTGGCGGAGGCTGGACTCCCAGCCCAAGCCACCCCGAAGCCGGCCCCGGGAGCCCTAGGACAGAGACGACAGAGAGACCGGCATTAAGATGGGCACTGACAGTCCCACTGCAGGGTTTGTTCCTCCTGGAGGGGAAACTGAGGAGGCGCCCACCTCAACTGGAGCCCAGGAGCTCTGACCCCTGGTCATCCCTGCACGTGCTGAGCAAGCCCCTGTCTGGGCTGGGGAAGTGAGCCATTGGGGTGGGGGTGACATGGACAGAAACCAGGAGGGGAGGTGCTTGGTCTCGGAGTGGGACCAGATGGCTGCCTTGGGGGACTTCCAACCTCCACACCCACTTCCTCTCCTCCTCACAGAGGGATGTATAAAGAAGGGGACAGGGGCCACCTCAAGCTCCCCTCACACACACTCGCCACGGCTGGTCAGAGCGGTGACTTTCTTCTCCTAGAATCAGGATCCACAGAGCCCCTGGGGGTTGAGGAAAACACTTGCCTCCATTTTCATGGACTCGATGTTGGTCTCCTTCTGTTCTTTGCCTGTGGAGAGGGAAGAACAAAGGGGACTGTCGCAGAGTTACGGGAGTGGCTCGGAGGCCCCACCTCGTTCCTGAGTTCCCTGCCATGGGGACAGGGGTTCTCCAACCATTTAGTTGTTCATATGTCAAACCTGATGGCCCACCATGTGCCAGGCACCATGCTGGCTCCAAGGACTCAGGGCACGGCCAGAGCAGAGAAGGGACTGGGCAGGGTTGGAGGCCCACATCTGGACGACAGAAAAGCCAGGGCTGTGGTTCTGGCCCATTGACTGTCTCAGGCACACAGAAGGGGTCATCTAGAAATTGCCCCACTCAGTTCCTCCCAGTCAACAGAGCTCCCTTCCCAGAGGAGGGGCCAGACTACACAGCTTCCCCTGGCCCTGGAATGGAGCATCTGCTTCCACGTGTGGGCCCTGGAGGGTGGGGAGAGGAACAGGGCGACTGCAGCAAGACTTCACCTCTATGGGACTGTTTCCTCCTCTGGAAAATAAAGATGCTAGAGATGATTTCTAAGGTCTTCCTGCAGTTCTCAATATTGTGCTTCTTATTAATGTCTGCCTCTGTACCCTATTCTCCCACTCCATTCCCAGGTTCCTGAGCCCAGCCTTTATTCTAGAAGATCTGGATTCCAGCTGCCTTCATGTGACCTCTGTAACCTCTCCCAGCCTGTGTCCTCACCGAATCCCATAGATAACCCTTCTACAATCTTCGGGTTATTGGGAACATTAAGTGCCTAGAACGGGGCTTGGCATATAATAGGTGCTCAATCAACGTGAGTTTTGCTCCCCTTCCCTAAGGCGGCAGTTCCCTGCTCCTCCTCCCTGAAAGTCCTCACCTGGCTGGGATTCCAGTTCCTGGAAGGAAAGGCTCCTTCGGGGACAGAAGCCCCAGCAGCGCTGTCTTTAGGAGACCCTTATCCTCTCCCAGTCCTTCTCCTGGCCCCAGGCGGGAGGGCTGCCATATTCCTCCAGAATACTCCTGCCTCCTACCCTGGTCCTCTCAGGGTCCTCTTCTCTCAGATGCCCGTCCCAGGCCCAGCACAACCTGCAGCGGGCCGGCCCTGGCTGTGGAGTTGGGTTAATTACGCCTTCCTGAGCTTAACACAGGAGGACAGGGAGAGGGAGCCCTCCCTCTTACCTGGGCCCCTGAACTCCCTTCTCTGAAGCCAAGAGTATTGAGCTTGGGCCCAAAGCAGGAAGGTCACTAAGGCTGGGGGAGGGGAGCCGCGGAGGGGGTCACAAAGAGCCAAAAACGGAAAAAACAGCCCCTACTTCATCTCCTGGCCCAGAAGCGGAAACCAGCCACAACACTAAAGGCCTCTGAATCCTCAGCGCCCAGAGGATGTTTTGGTCCCTCCCTCTCACGAAAGAAGACCTGGGGCTCTCGTCTGCGTCTGCACGCGTCTGTCCCAGGCACGGACCAAGGCGGTTCTGGGTTACAGAGACCTGGAGCCCTGGGGGAGGGGGAGGCAGGGCAAGCCCTGCGGGGGCACCCTGGATGCCTGGACACCAGGCACTGCACGTGTGTCATGCCACACCCGCCGGGCCGAGCTGGCTGCGGTGGGGCACGGGAGAGGAAGCGCGTGAGTCCGTCGCGTGGGGTGCGCGCACGTGTATTCGCTGACGCTTTGTACAGACAGTTCTTTCAAGGTATGTTCTCGCCAGGACTTTCTCAGCTTCTTCATCCGTGTTTCCTATAGGCCCTCTCCTCTCACCACTGCCAGCTCCTCAAATTTTTCTCCGGCCTCCTAGAGCCGGGCTCCTCCTCCCACCAGCCAGGGGCCTCCCTACCTCTCCCTACCCCTCCCGGATCCCCAGCTCCTCTCCGACCTACAAGTTCTGCCCGACGAGGCTTTGCGCTGCCAGAAGGGGGCGCCCGCCCTCAGATCAGGCTGCACCTGGAGGTCCTTAGGACCTCGAACATTCCCTACCAGGGGCTGTCTGACGCATTTGTCCGTGGCATTGATCTATGGGAAATAATTCATTCATTTGAATGAAAGAAAATCAACGCTGAAAGGAATTGTTAGGATGATGGAGTATTCCCCCAGCCCTTAGATTTTGCCGATGGGGAAACTGAGGCCCGGGAATTGGAGCGACTTACCAGAACTGAGAAGACAGCTCACTTTATACTGCACCACCTTGACGTTCCCCTTTTCCCATTCCCTGGCCCCCATGAGCCTCCAAATGGAATTACTTTTCTCTATGTAGTTTCTAACTGCCGTCTTTCTGGAATTTTCTAGCTGTCAGACTGCGCGCATGCTCACTTGAGTGATATCGCACACACACTTGGGCAAGCAAAGCAACAAACCAAGCTGCCTCAGATTGCTGCATTTGTCCTGAGTGGAGGAGGGTCAGCTGCTCTCTCAACACTCCCTCTGCAGGCCATCTGCTCCTGGCCCAGACCCAGGTCACAGGCTGGGCCAGATGCCTGTGTGCCCCCCCAGGGTGGCCCTGACAGGCTTGGACATGACCCTAGGGCTCTCAGGTCCTGGAGACAGCGGCGGCCAGGGTGCCTCTAACATCTGTTGGTCTGAGACTATACTCAGTGGGGGCCTCCCAAAAATCCCTTTGAAATGAACCTAAATCTCAATGACAGGGCTGAGGTCAGGATGCCCCAGAGGGCAGCCATTAGCCCAGTACTGGGTGCTCAGTCTGAGGAGAGAGCAGCTCTGTGCTGACTCTGACCTGGTCCTTTACAGGTTGTGTCATCTTGGAGAGGTAACCTCCAAGAGCTAACCTCTCTGAACCCCTGGTCTCCACACATGAAAAATAGGGATGAAAGAGTCCTCCTCACATGATCACAAAGATTAAAGAAGGGGACACACAAAGAGCAGGGCTTCTCAAACTTTAATACGCAGTGAAATCATGAGGATTGCTTTATCATGTAGATTCTAATTCAGCAGGTCCAGGGTAGGGCCTGAGAGTCTGCATTCCTAACTTGTCAGGTGATGCCAGCTGTTGTGTGAACCATTTTGAGTAGTGAGGATACAGAACTCTCAGTAAAAGAAAAGCACTCTACCATCGTTACTGTTAGCATCATGATGGCGTTAATGCTAGGAGTGTGAGAGCCTTCCCAAGGCCACCACCTGCCTGTCCAGGTGGCTCTTGTCCTGATTACTCATCATCTCCCCTATTCCTCCTTCTTTCTCCTGGCTGTTCTGTCAGGATCCGGGGCTCCTACAGTGCACACAGAAGGGTGCCCAGGCCATGGGAACACCGCCTTAAAGTCCTCCATTTGTCCCCTACAGGACCTAATGAAAGGAGAGAGGTTCTTACGACCTCAGATGTTCCCTACTGGGGACCCTTTGTGGCATTCGATCTATGGGAAACTGTAGATCAGATAGAGTCCCCTGAAAACAGACCTAGAATGGGGGGAAGTGAAAGGAGACCATAGCCAAGTCACTTCCTCCCTGGGGCCTTATTTTCCTTCCTTCTGGGAACCAAACAGCTGAGTACGTGTTCTATATGGCTGACTGCTAGAACGGTGGCCAAGACTCCAGTAGGCACTGCCCGCCCCTCCATGTAACGCCTCACCAGTCTCAGCGTCGGGCAGCTCACAGCAGCCTTCAGGGATTCCCACCAGCTCTGACCTCCACTAGCATCTCTACTGCCTGGACTGCTGCGGCCACACAGGAGTGCTCTGAGGCCAGATTTTGAAGATCAAGGAGACTTGGAGTGTTTTTGCCTGCCATGCTCAGCACTAAGATTCTGAGGAAGATCCACCCAAAGCAGGAGTCACCCTTGAACCTCGTTCTCTTTTCTCCTCACGTCCTCAGCACTCGTCCATCTCTCTCCATCTCTGCTGCCACCTTGCTCATCAGAGCCACCCTCCTCTCCTCGACAGACACCTGCAGCAGCTCCTAACTGCTCATCCTGCCTCCTGGCCCCATTCCAGATGGCAAAGTGATCTTTCAAAATGCAAAGCACATCATGTCCCTCCCTGGAAGAGTAGGCTCAAAACCTGCTCTGGCTCTCCCTTCATCTCGCACCCTTCTCCCTTGCTCTGTCCACTCTGGTCTTATGGAATTTTGTCAGTCTCTGTGTACCCTGCTCCCTCACCTGTTCTCACTCCCTCCCTGCACCCTCCCTCACCTGGTGAACCCTGGCTCATCCTTCAGCTTAGAGGTAATAGCCCAGGCCAGCCCGATTCCTCTGTTATAGTTCCTCATAGAATCATGTTCATTTTCCCATAGAGAACTTATCTCTGTGTATAATCGCACACTTTTCGGTGTGAATTTCCCATTAATGTCTGTCTCTCCAGCTGACTGTGAGGCCCTTGAGGGCAGGAACCAGGTTTGTGTTTATGAGGGTTTCCCTAGAGCCTTTGGCACAGACCAAAGCAGTGTTTAACAAACACCTGTTGACCGAATGAAGAAGGAGCTCCTGAGAACAAACAGAAATGTATACAGGAAAATCCCAAACTGAAAGCAAACCCTCCAGGGTGAAGAGCAGCCTTGGAGTTGTGGCTCCATCCCGCCAGCCAGGAAGGACTGCCCAGACCCTGGGCAGCAGCTGGCTGCCAGTGACAGTGGGGTCCCAGGAATCTGGGAGTCAGCCAAGACCTGCCCCTGGGGACCAGTACATTGGGTGGGAAAGGCTGACAGGTTCTGCTCCTGCGCGCTTGGCCTTTTTAACAGGACGGGTAGTATCTGTCCCTTTCCTCCTCTGTTTTACTCCACTCAGGTCCCTTGAACACTCCCATCGAGGGTCAGGACACATCCCAGAAGACGCTCGGGTGAGGCTAGGAGCCCTAGACAGCTCAGGGCCAACCCACCCAAGTTCCACTGCAGAATAAAAGGGGAGAGGGGAAAGGTCCACCGACTCGACTCTGAAGCCAGAGACTAGGATGGAATAAACCCTGGATCTGCCACTTATGGGCTCGGGGTTGCTGAGCAAGTCACTTCATCTCATGAAGCCTCTGTTTTTTTCTGCCTTACGATGAGGATAATAACACCTCTTGAAGAAGATTGTTTGAAGGAGTAAAACAGTGAACACAGAGTACCCCAGAAAGCGCTTTGCACATAGCGGGAGCATCATAAATATTTTCAGTTGAATAATAAATGCACGAAAGGTATTTTTAAATAAAATTTGGAAATCTCTTTTCTGGAGATGCTCTCAATTCTGCATGAATATTAGGTTTGGATCCATGCAAAATGAGTTATGCCAATTAATCAATTTACTCATTCCATCATACACACTTGGAAGGAAGACTTTTTTGAAATTAAAATGCACATATGTAAAACAACCTGGCAGGGCCCTGGGAGGATCAAATGTGATAATGTATGAGAAAGTGCTTTGTAAACTGTGAAGCCCTGTACAAATGCTAGTTGTGCTCATTACTAACATGTTTACAGCTCGGTTGGCCCTGAAATGTTGGCTTAACCTGAAAGAGAAAAGTGGGCAACTTTCCAGGACTCCAGGGCTAGGCCAAGAAGTCCCCAGAGGAAGAGGCCTGGGCTGGGCGGTGCACCAGCCACGTGCCCCTCCCCCACCCCATCTGTCACAACTAAAGTTGAGTCCAGTCAACTAAACTATGGTGGGCTCAGGACAGGTGTGCTGAGGACAGCTCCGTGGGCTTTTAACGCCCACAAGGGCATCTGCTGCCCTTGGGCATCCAGGCCAGGGGCTTCAAGCACAGTGACCCCTGAAAGCCGCAGGTCTTGGGGAAGAGTAAGCAGGCCAGGTGGGGACTGAGGGAAACTGAAGTGCCCGACCAGCCTGGGGGTGGAGGTGTAGGGGAAGGGGACAGCCTCCATCCCAGTCCATAAACCGTTGGCATTCTGCAAACCCACTGTTGCCAGATCTAGCTTTTTTTCATGAAAAGCCAAAACTCCAGATTTTTATATGAGATGTCTTGATGTTTAAGTATTAGCAACTAATTTTTTTTAATGTTTAAAACACTACATGAGCCAAATAAAACTTAAGTGTAGGCTGCATCCAATCGGTAGTCTCCAGGGCACGGCCTGGGCAAGGAGACCTTCAGCCACCATGCCCAGCCCATGCCTTTAGGGACCTGCTAGGCCCCACATCTCCAACCCTCAGGCGAGCCCACAAGAAGCTGCCCCTTGAGCCCGGGACTCACCCTCTTCTGCGGGGGCTCCTCGGCCATCCTTGGGGGTGCAGCAGCCATTCTCCACGGCTCTGGAGGCTTCAGGTGGGGTCTCGGCTGCACCCTCTCCCTCTGCTGGGGCCCCGCCCTTCTGACCCCCAGCAGGGCTTCCCTCCTCTGGCTGAGGCTCACTCCGCTTCTCCAAGTCCCCATTGGGTAACAGCTCTGCGGGGCCCGAGTCCTGGGCCATGGATGGGGACTTGGAGGTCACCGCAGGGTCCTTCGGCGTGTCACTGCTTTCCACCTGGAAAGATGAAGAAAGAAACATGGGAGAGGGTCCACCCGCGGCCTCGGCCTCTTTTGGGTCACTGACTCCTCTGAAATTCTGATGGAAGTTACGAACTATGTCTGGAAAATTGTGTTCACATAAACATTCATGCAATTTTGCGTGACGTCCATACACTCACGATTTCACTCTCAGTTTCGAGGGGCTCATGGGCCTGACTCCCTGAAGTCAAGGGGTCTAAGGACTCCAGCTTAGGAAATGGGAGAAGAATCCAGCCAGGTTTGCCAGCCTGGTTCCACTGCCCAGCTGAACCCGCAGCACACTCACTGCGGTGACATTGGGCTTCTCAGCCTTCTGCAGCCCCTGTGAAAAACAAATGCTCCTCACGATACCCTCACTTCTAATCAGAAGATCCTAGTAATCCCTGGGCTGATCTGACTTCTGTTTCAGAGCCCTCCTAGCTTTCCTCTTGGTCTCTCAAGGTCCAGACACAAATAGTGACTAGCCGTGGGAGTGTGAGGGTCAAAAGAGGTCCCCTTTGCCTCAGCTCTGGCCCCTACGGGTTCTCCCAGGCGCTCAGACCCCAGGAAAGCCAAGGCGGCGGCAAGTAATTTGCAGTCTGTGCAGTATGCCTTCCCTCGCACATGGTCCCAGGTTCCCCCTCCAAAAGGAAACGTATTGCTTTGTCCCCTAAGAGCTGAATTTGCTCCAAGAATCACATCAAGAGCAATCATAACTGTCCCTCACAAATATCACTGCGTGGTGGGCAAAGTTCCTTCTCACCCATTACGCCTTTAAGGGCCACTCAGGCTCCCTGGGAGGCTCTCAGAACATATCGTGATTTGCTCTAGGGTGCACACTTTGTGAGGACAGAGCGAGTGCCGGAGACCCTGGAGACCACTTTGTCCTTGGCTACCTGGGGGCAAGCAGGGCTGGACATCTCAGAAGGAAAGGAAGTGTCCACTTGGGGCAGAGGAGGCAAGCGTCCCCTGTGCTCGGCACTCTGCTACACCCACAGGCACCGGGCTGCCCTCAGCAACCCTGACCCCTGGCTCCACCTACAGAATCCTGCCCCAGGAAGGGCCGGGCAGTATCAGCTCAGCAAACACTCTGTTGGCCTGCGACCTAGCTAAGGCGCGACCCAAGAGGGCACCTCCCCACCTGTAGGGATGACTAGGCTAGACCAGTGGAGGTGTTTTCCTTCTTCTTACATCTTTTTTTTCCTACTTATAAAAGTCAGACACATATATTAAAAAAATTCAAACTACACAAACATGAGTGTGTCAAACGGTTTAAGCTCCTATTTCAACTCCCTACGGTTTGGCAAGTATCTTTTCTAGACTTTTTTTCTATGCCCCTAGCATCACGTGTAAGTTCCATGTTTATACATATGTATTCACACATACATCCAGATCCAGAAACTTTTTTTCTAAAAGCATATCGTCTACTCATACCTTTCTGCCACTTGCTTCTTCACCTAATAAGCAGAGCGGCCATCTCTCCATCCCTATGCATATGAATCTGTCTGATTCTGTCACAGCTGCTCAACACTCTATCGAGTGGATGCTCCAGAATTATTCACACAGTCCCCTAATGGTGGCCCTTTGGGCTGATTTGCTTTTTGCTGCAGTGAACCCTTGCGCTTGGAGCTCTGTGGATTTTCTGTAGACCGGAGTCCCAGAGGTGGACTGACTGGAGTAGAGGGCTTGTGCATCTGAGAAGTAGAAACGGCCAAATTCCCTCCAAAGAGTTGTACCCCTCGAGTGCACCCTGACCACCTGAGAGAGCACTGGTTTCCCCAGGCCTTCCCCACACAGCCCAGCAATCTCCCAGACTGCTTCTGCTCCAAGGATCTCTGACATCAACTCTGAGTCCGTTGCTGTCTGGTGAGCCCCCCGCCCTCCACCGCTCCAGAGGTAGCAACTAGAGACGAGGGCCTTGCGGGGGCGGGGAAATCCAAAAATAAAAACCAGAACAAAACCAGACTCTTCCCTGGACGAGGCTGCGGGTACACGGAGCGGCATGAGGACTAGCAGAGAGAACTCCAGGACCCTTGCCAAGCTGTTCGCCTGGCTGCATGGGGGTGGCCTGGGGCGGGCCTTCTTCCCGGAAGAGAACCTCTCATGGAAAGCTGCAAATGTCTGTCGTCCCCGTCCCCACAGCTGGGGGTGGGGGGAGGCTGCAGCAAGAAGAAGAGGAGGCCTCCAGCGGAATCAAGAATTCCTCCACTAGGCTCGGGCACTGAGGGTCCAAGCCAGCAGAGCCAGGAGGTCAAACAGGAATGCAAGTGGGGCAAGAAGGCCCTGTCTCTCTCCTCAGCTGCCACCCCCACGTGCCAGGACCCACCCACCCACTCTGCCCAGGACTCGGACGGTCTTTCCCACCTCCCTATTCAAACCGGCAGGGCTTCCTGGCCTAGAATGTCCCTACCTGGTGTAAATCCTCGTACCCCTCAAGGCCTGGAGAGTGGGGCATGCCTGGGCCCCCACAGCCACCCGCAGGTCTGGCTGCACCAGGCATGGACAGAGCCCCAAACGTGGCACTCCCAGGGAGGTGGATGTGGTGTCCCCCTGGCCAACTCAGGCTAAGAAGTTTAGGTCAGAGCCAATCTCTTACCATGGCCGTGTCCTCCTTTCCTCCAGCCACTTGCTGCCCCACAGACAATTCAAGCTCCTGCCCCCACAAAGCTGCTCGAGACAACTCCGCTGTAATTCACTTCCTGCCTGGGGACCACACGGCCTCCTCTCACCCTGGGACTCACTTCCTGTTGACTGTCAGCTCCATAGCGTAGACAACCAGGAGTACCTGCTCTGAGACCCAGCAAACTTCAGGGTCCCAAGCCACACTAATCAAGCTCCCCTCCCAGGCCGGGCCTGGAGGACCACCGTCTGAAGCAGTGACACACCATCCTTCCAGAGGTGGGCAGATAAGCGGGAAGGGGAGTAGTACTCTGCACAGCTCCAGCCCCAAGATTAGCTCAGCGGGCCGAAATCCCCCTGAGCCTGTCAGTCCTCATCCCCCTTACTTCCCAGCCAGGCCATTCTCCATTGCCTGTCCTCTCTGGTCCTGCATGTGTCTGAGTCAACCAAAGCTCTGGGATTAGGGAGAGTTGCTGACTGCTGTCCTAGAACCCTTGATACAGCTTACCATCAAGAACCTACCCTGAGCCCAGGGTAAGTGGGCTGGTCAAATCCACTTATAAGAAACTACCAAGAGGAAAGAAGGAGGTCCACAGGCAAATGGACTGAAGTGACCCTCCAAATCTCTGGGGAGGAGCTGGGTGCTCCCTAAAAGGGGCATCTCAGGTGAGAGGAACAGCAGAATCCACACCTGGAAGCTACTGGGAGACACTGCCCCAGCCAGGCCTGCACCTTCTGCCCCACCTCTATGTCTTCCTCAAAGCTCCCTCCTCTCTTCTCCACTGTCACCATTAGCCTGTGCCTCTTGGAGGCAGGGGCTTTATCTGCTTAGATTCAGCATGGAGTAGGACACCTGGCAGGTGCTCAATATTTCTAATTGCTTCCTTCCTCTGAAAGATTAGGTTAAGAGAACATCCTGCTCACACACTTAGAGAGAGTTTCAACTTTGTTGCATGTCAGCTGTAACTGTTAAAAATTCTGTTTTTGTTTGCTTTTATTTTTACAGTTGCCTTGAAAGGAGATACAGCACACCCTGAGACACTGGTTTTGCTTATGGGGAGAAGGAGTAGCAGCAGAAGCCCCTGGCCCTTTTAAGAAGGCACCACCAGCTGCTGTAGGTGACAATTTCAACTTCCTCTGCTTCTCATCTGGGGGGATGGGAGGGGAGGGTAGAGGAGGAATGGCAGCAGTGAGCACCCTCACTTCTCTGCCCTTGCATGCAGGCAGCGGATTTGAGCGAAGCTTGATCCTATCGCCCACTGCACCTAACCACGCCCACTACGCCATGCTCTGGATCTTCGAACCCTGCTCGCCACTCCCTGGGGGCCCTCAGCATGTGTTGGCCTTTGCCTTCCTTCCAGGCAAGACACTTCCACCCTGGGACAGCTGCCTCCTCCATCTCTGCTGCTCTGCTGCCGACTACAGCTAGGGAGGTTTTGCCCCCAGAAGGCATTTGGCAATGTGTCTGAGACATTTTGAGTTGTCACGTTGGGGTGGGGCGGACTGCTGGCTTCTTGTAGGTCAGGGCCAGGGATGCTGCTAAGCAACCTACAAAATACAAGATGGTGCCCACGACGAAGAATTCTTTTATTCGGCCCATAATGTCAATGTCAAAATATGCTGTTGTTGAAAAATCTTGGGCTGAGGGTAGGACCACTGACCAGGAACTGCCTTTTTTTCTAAGGACCATTAAAAAAAATACAATTTTTTTAAATATTGAGGTAAAATACACATAACCTAAAATTTACCATTTTAACCATTTTCAAGTGTACAATTCAGTGGCATTAAGTACATTCACACTGTTGTACAACCATCACCATTATCCATCTTCAGAAATTCTCATTGTCCCAGACGAAACTCTGTACCCATTAACAGACTCCCAACCCCTCTGCCCCTAGTCCCTAGTAACCATTACTCCACTGTCGTAAAGTCCACCTGCCTATCTCTCTGTAATGGTTACTAGGGACTAGGGGCAGAGCGGGTGGGAGTCTGTTAATGGGTACAGAGTTTCATCTGGGACAATGAGAATTTCTGAAGATGGATAATGTCTGTCTCTCTCTTACACACACATCCACACGCACACACCAACCTGGAAGGGCTCTGTGCTCGGCCCTGGTCTTTGGACCCCTTAGCCTCGGCCCGTCCTCAGCTCCCAAAGCCCCAGGGCGGGCGGCAGGCTGCTGGTCTCGGCCTGGCCCTCAGTAGTGGGGGTAAAGTCCGCTCCCATGCTGCTGCGTCCCCCAGCCCGCTGCATACCTCGGCTGTTTACAGAACGCGTTCACACCCGATCTCATTATAGAACTGCTCACTGCTGTACCTGATTGTTTGTTTACTGTGTGTCTCCCTCCTAGACCATGAACTGTGCCTTATTTATCTTTTCATTTCTCTCCCTTTGTACCACTCCTTCTACAGCTCCTGAGTACTAAGCATAGGGCCCAGCATAAATATGCCTATATGATTAATAAATTTAATTATCATGATTATCCTGATGGGTAGTGTTACCCTCACTTTCCCGAGGGCAAAGGCTCCAAGGCTTGCCTCACGTCACACACCTTCTAAGTGGGAAAGCTTCCAGAATGACCCAGGTCCAGGACAGGCATTTGAAAGCCGGCTCCCACTGAGGTCAGAGTCTCCGGAAAAGCCCAACTTCAAGTCCCAGGGGTTCTGAGGAGGAAAGAGGCTTTGATGGGCCTGAGCAGGGCCAGGGAAGGCTTCCGACCGTTTCCCTGGCAGCAGTCACCACAAGGAAGAGCCAGCGGCAAAGCAAGAAGGAGGCTTCTACGATGAACCTGTCCAGGCCGAAGCCGGCCCCCTGGCCCTCTGTCCCCACAGCCTTTGCTGCAAGTCTGGAGCAGACCCCAGAAATCCCACCTCTCCCTAATACATGAGACCTCGTCTCCCAATGTAGCCAGAATTCAGAAGCTCCAAAGAGGGAAGCGATTTTTGAGAAGTCCTTTGCTATAGTTATAATATTTACACGCAAAAAATTAACACCTGGCGAGTAAGAGGTGAGGGAAACAACACAAGGGAGATGGAGCCCAGGTGTCAGTGAGCACAGGAGCCTATTCACCGGGGGCTGTGAGGCTCACCTCGGCCAAGGCATGGAGGGGAAGCCCCAGGGCCCCTGGAGGTCCCTGGAGGTAGGAGCCAGGGCTGGCTCTGGGCACCTGGCTCGTCCTCCACTCTAGCGCCAGGGCCTGCGGCTGGAAGGCTCTTCTCCCCCTGACCCCCGGCAGCTCTGTGGAGGGGCAGCAGATGCAGGGACAGCCCCTCCTTCACCCCTCCTCAGCCTCACCTCACCCTCCCTGGCCTCCCTCACATTACTGCCATGGTGCCTTTAAGGCCCTTGGCAGCGTTCAACTCCGCGCCAGCCGGGAACCTTGGCACCACGCCAGCATCAGCCTCTTGATTAGACACACAATCACACGCACAGACACACAAGGTTGTGCGCCACCACCCAGAGACACCAGCCCTCCACAGGACCAAGATGCCACAGAGTGATGTCAACAAACACACACACGGTCCCCCTGCACTCATACCCACAGCTCATTCCAGCTCCTCAGCTCCTGCAGGCCCACCCCCCACCCACGCCTGGATTTTCCCAGGTTGACTCTAGTTTCAGGAAACAGCCACACAGTCCACTTAAGCAGGGCGGCCCGGCCCCCGCCGTGTTGGCACTGGGCCCTAGCTGTCCCCTCTCCTCCGCTCCAGGCCTTCCTTCAGCCCCTTCCCCTGGCAGCCCTCTTATCTGATTGGCTGGAAATGGCCTTGAGGCAGGGAGAGCCAGAGAGGTCCACCCCATACTCACTCCCAAGAAGGGTCCCAAATGCCTCCCTACTCTGCCTTCCTGGGGTGGATGGAGCCAGGCTCCAACACTTTGGAACTGGGGGCCTAACCCCGCCAATTCCCTTCTCCCTAGTAGAGTGGCTAAAAGAGCCACCAGTGGGGTCAAGGGACGGCAGGACCAGAGGCCAAAGAGGGCCAGCTCTGGAAAGTCTGGCCCAGTCTGGTCACCCACCTCTAGGTCCTCTTTCCCTTACCACTTAGGCTGGGAGCTGTCTCCCCACATCATTCCCCAGAGATCTCTCCATTGCGTGAGCATGCATGCGTGTGTGCGTGTGTGCGTGGTGTCTGTGTGACTCAGGTTGAGAACTTCAGGGCTCAGCAAAGTCTTAGAGGTCACTCAGTCAATGCCCCTGTTGGCCATGGCAAAGGGGTGCAAGCATGAACATGCCCGGTGAATGACCAGCCCACTCAGGGTTCCGCTTCCAGCAGGGACACCTGTCCGCCTGGAAGAGGTCTGGGCCGTGCTCTCTGAAGTCATCCTCAAAGGATTTCAGGGTGAGCTGAAGGCTGCCTTGTAAAAGCCGTTCCGTATAGGAGATCCACGCATTCAAGTAAATCTCTTTTGAAGTTATTGCTATTTTCAACCTCTACCACCCATGCCTAAGGAGACGGGTTTGGTAAGAAGGGAACCCACCATGGACAATGGCGCTTTCTTTTCTGTGCTTCATTTACCTTTCTGAAGTTTCTAATGGGTATCTCCCCGCCCCCACGCCTCCTGCACCGAGTGCTCATCCTGCCCCACCCTTCGACATGATTTCATAGCTTTAATCACATCCCCTCTCACCCTTTGTCTCTCCAGACTGGAGAGTCATAATCTCTTCAGCCTGTCCTCACTTGGCAGCCTTGCTTTCCCCTTGATCAATTTAGCTGCCCTTCTCTGGAGCTTCTCCAGCTCAGCTATATCTTTCTTGAGGTAGCAGGACCAAAACACACGAAATTCTCTAGATGAGGATGATGAGAGAGAACCAGGGTCGACGCCCCGCACAGATGCATGAGCCGAGCTGGTGAGCACCTGTGGCAGCGAGAGGGGTGCAGGTGCTGCTGGGGCACTAGAGGAGCGGGGAGGCTGGGACCTGAGGAAATGAATGACTTTTGCCGAAGGTGGCCCCAAAACGTGTGACCCAGGGGGAAGGACTAGGAAGGGATGAAAATAACCAAGGATTTTTGGAAAAACTAAAGAGATTCAGGGATCTTTAGATGCTCCCTCAATAAGCCCTGCAATCTAGAGTGGCCTCTGAAGGGGCCCCCCCCCGACAAATTTGCTAACTTCCAGAAGTCTTGGTCCCTGACAATAACACTGACGCCATATCTGAGGTCTGGAAACATCTGTGTTCGCCCCTTCCTCTCCCTCCTCTACAGCGGCCAGCGGCGCAGGCCTTGCCAATTCTGTCCCACCACTGCCTCCCCGCAGCAAGCTCTGGGGGTGTTTTCTGGCATCGCCCCACCCACCCTCCTATACCCCCGCATTCTTTTGTGCTCAGCCCGTGGTGCGAACGGATGCCAGAGCCAGCTTCCCAAAATATGACACCCATTACTTCACGCCCCCCGCCCCCTCGAAAACCTTCCAAATAAACACAACAGATTTGGGAGAGGATAAAGTGTAAACCACTCGGGCGGCCTGCAAACTACCTCTCCAGCCGAGACGGAAAGTGTTCTGGAACGGAACACTCCTCCACGCAGCCTTCGGGCCTCCCCACAATGCTTTGCGCCCGGGCGCCCATTCCCGCCTCATGCCTTTGCTCAGGAAGGCCCTAGGGTAGGAAGGGCTCCCGCTTTGCCCTTGACTTCTAAGTGCTACTTCCCTTCGACGGCCCCAGTCCAGCCCCACCCCCACACGTCTTCGATCGTGAAGTCCGGCCCACGGGCCAGGCCCTTCGGTCCTGGATGCCATCAGTGGGTGTTAGTCTGACGCATCAGGTCGGGGAATGAGAAGATGAGTCTGCAGGGCGCTGTTGCACGAAAAGTCTCGAGAACCGTGTGAGAAATCTGACAGCCCTGTTTTCCTCACATTGTCCGTCAAAGGCACGAGAAGCAGGGGAGAGGGCAGCGGTGATGCAGGCTCGCAAATCGGGAAGCCCCCCGAGGGGCCGGCTGGGGGCTGGGGCCCAGGAAGGAAGATACTCTTTCAGGAAGTTCTGTGCATAAAAGCAGAGGGCACCAAGTCTCTGAGTCAGGGTTCCGGGGGTGAGCGAAGGAGCTGTTCTGACACAAAGAGGGGATTTGAGCTCCGTCTTAACTTGGAGACAAATCAAAAGGTCATATTAGGTTGGAAAATGAGCCAGTATGGCAGACTCCCAATTGCTGAGTTAAACTGTACCCAGCTGGCTTAAGCTTCGGCAGAACGGTTCCCTAACTTCCCACAGTTTATAACCCCCGTCTTCTGCTCTGAAGCAGGGCAGTTTTGCCCTCTTACATTCACTCAGGAGTTGTTTTGGAGGTTCTGCCTCAAACGTGGAGTAACACTGGCTTTGGGCGGGCCTGAGCTCAGCGCCTGCTCCCAGCCCTTTTTCCCCCCTCCTTTTCTGGGTTATTCTTAGCAAGAGGTGACCTCAGAGTGCTCCCACTGAGCAAAAATAACCCTGGAGGAAGTTGGTGGGTATAAATCTTCAATGAATAAATACATACGGCTAGTAAACAGGGCACAGAGCCCCTCACTACCTGGTGGGCAAGAGCAGAAACTGTCCTTCCTAGTATCCCAGCTGTAACCAGCACGAAGGACAAAGGCGGTTCCAGGGCTTGTCTGGGCTTGTGACCAGGCAGAAACCTGCTTTGGACACCCTCACTTCTGTAACGTCCTTGAGGGCTGGTGAACAGGAAGATGTCTCTTCCGCCCACCCCGATGCTCACACCCACAGGCAGGCTCACAGCAGAGGCCAGCCCCGCATGCCGCTGTCCCCTCCTCCCTGTCGTAGGCACTGGCCAGCCTGCAGGCCCTGAGTCCAGGTGCCAGCTCCCTTCAGAAGCCCCGCCCAGCCGTGCAGCCGGCTTCCTGTTTCCTGTTGTCAGCTCTGGCTTCGAGCATCTTGGCTCTGAGACCAGTGTCGCAGACCAAGCCACTGCCTGGTTTTAACGGGCCCACCTCTCCCTCCTCAGACCACCACAGCCTTCCCCACTTCCCCACGGGCTCCCTGGTATTTGGGTCGATTGCCCTCTTCAGTTATATTTTCTCTGTACGCCTTTCAGGCCAAGTCCACACATTTTTTCAAACAGCCCTGCATTCATATACTAACTTAATTAAGAGTTTGGATATCCGGTCTTCCAGATCGCGTGGCCAAAGTGGTGAGAAGGAATGAGCACTGTGGGCTTTGGAGTTGGGAGGTGTGGAGTCGATCATCTCTGAACCTCAATCTCTTCATCTGAATGTGAGGATGGCAATGACAGTGGCCCCCACCTATGTCACACAGGTTTGTTGTCAGCGGCCCATGAAGTCGTCGTTGTTGAAGGCTTTTGTAGGCAACAGAGTACTGCACAACTCTGAGGATGTATTTATGGTCTCTGTCTTCAGTGAGGTGGTAGACAGTACAGTGTGGCTCAGCTCAGCGACCGTCAATGCTGGTGGCGCTAAACGTCAAATCTAGTGGAAGACATAGGCCTTCACCACCTGCTTTTCCAAATGTCTGGGGTGAAAGGCCAGGTTTTTGCTTTTGTTTTTGTTAATTCTCAATCAATCAAGAAATGACGGTTTTGTAAAATACAAAATCATGCCCTTGGATGTGGCGACAGTATCAAATTGATATAAAAGTCTGTAAATACTTATTCTCAGGGTCTATACAGACAGGTAACAAACAGTTCAAAGACACGTACATCTAAGTCAGGTCTGCAGACCACTGCTGTCCAAGCACGTGGTGGGGTTGAGGGGACCGGGGGGCAATTAGAGTGTGTCTTTTATTTCTTACTGTTCATTTTGATTAATTTTACAAACAGTCTGAAAGGGAGAGCCAGTGTGGGTCATGATGGCTGAACTGGGCTTCATTTGCAAGACAGGCTTGGATGGGCTGTGGCTCTGGGGGAGGCAGAGAGGAGGGAGGGCTGTGAAACGCACTTGGTGTGTTCAGGGAGCAGCAAGAAGGTGGGGGTGTCTGTGTTTCTATGGCAAAAGAGGCGGATACTGAGCACCAGTGCAGGGGCAGGAGAGATCCCATGGTGAAGAGCCAGATCAAGTACTCCAGATCTTGTCCCATAAGAAATAGAGTCCCTGGAGATTCTCGAACAGAGATGTGCCATGAACTGTATTTGGTGTAATTATGTGAGGCCTCCTTTCTCCAGTTCACTAGATTGAAAAATGAGTCTTATTGATCCGTGTGACCTCCCCCGCCCTCGTAGGTGCCCAGTAGGTGTAAAATGTTCGTCCTGGAGGGGAGGAAGGGCTGGGGGGTGAGAAACTATTCTGGGGGCAGGTGAGGTCCGGTCTGGGTGAGGATGCAGCCAGGAGGCAGGTGCAGGAACAGGAATGACTGGAAGGCACCCAGGGACAGATAGGGTTTGGGGACAAAAGGAGGACAGATTTTCTAGCCTTGGGACCGGGGCGATGATGACAATAGTGGGTGCATCTCGTGCGACCTTTGCACAAATAAAGAACTCAGCCCGAGGCCAGGTTTTCCTCCCTCGTTTCCCAGCACTCCCCACTCTGTTCCACCTGTTGGGAACTGAGCCAAGCTCCCTCCCCTTTCCAGGCTTAGTTAATGACACACTCAGCTGCTTTAAAGCTCCCTGGCCAATCGTTCCCAGGGCCACAGCTGTACCAGGTCCCCAAGAAGCCAGGGCAAGCACCTGCTCCACAAGTGAACCAGATGGCCTGTGGGCCAGGGAACCATGGGCTGATCTCTAGCTGCAGCGTGAATTTCCTCCTCTGTCCCCCCGCCCCCAGCCTGCTGCCCATGAAGGGCAGTGCTGGCTGTTTTCTCTGGTGTCAGTCTTTCTCTGTTCTCCCAAGGTGCAAGGGGTCCCTTTCACAACAGCTGCCTTGGCCCCCTACCTCCCCAGTCAGCACTCTCTCTCTCATCCTGGGGCCTCTCTTGAGGTGTTACCTAGAACAGATCCAGACTGTGACCTGCACATAGCCTGGAAGGCTGCTGAGAAGCTGATGCCAGGCTCCCACCAGAAAGGCTTTGCGGACATTGGCCCCACTGGTCCCTGCAGGGAAGCAGGTGTATTATACTGCTGCCCTGCACATTTGGACTGTCTTGGTGTTTGCAAAGCACTGCTGGAGGTGGTCAGGGCGGGTATTACTGGTGGCCACATTTTACCAATATACAGAAGTTCAGAGAGGTTCAGTAACTTGCTCAATATCACACAGGGAAGCAGTAAATACAGTGCTGTTTCTTCTGTCAAACTGAAGTCGCCGTGGCCTCTTGAAGAGAACTTTGGCCAGGCAAAGGCAGGACTGACCTTTGCTGAGCCCTAGCTCTTTGGGCTTGAAACCATTTAATTCTCGCAGGGGCTTAGGAGGAATGCATCCTTATCATCTCTGTTTTTTTAGAAGGGGAATCCTTGGTTCAAGGTTACACAGGTGGTGGAGCCAGAATTTAAACGCAGGTCTGTTGGATTCAAAAGACAGAGCTTTTTCTTCCACATGGGGCCCTGTTCCAGGCTGGGGGCATATGACCCACTGACCCTTTACCTCCGCAGCCATGCCCCTCTTCGCTCCCATTTGTCCATCTCCCGACACATTTGTACACACCGGCCCCTGATTTCCTTGCACCCTCTTCCTCTGGGGCTTCACCCCTCCTCTCAGTAACGTGCCCTCCTCCTGGTTCCAGGGACTCACGAAGAGGAGTCAAAGGGTTGCCGGCCCTTTATTTGCTATAGGTGGGGGCTTTTGTCCCCAGCATCTGGATCAGGGAAGGTGGAGTTTGCTGGGAAGATCATGGGCACACATGCAGATGCAGAATTACCAGTGGGCTCTGACTCCGCCTGGCTCCCCCACGCACTCCAGCCTGCACTGTGCCCCACCTTCCCAGTGGAAGAGAATCCAAGGGTACAACCTGGAGTCAGCTGAAAGCTGGACATTCCTTTGAAGTCACCTGTTTTATCTTTCAACTTCATGGAATTTTTCATTCCAGACCATAAAATATCCGTATTTGCTTTAATATTAAAATGTTTAAAATTACTTACCAGTTAAAAGACTTAACTTCTGCTCCCCCTTCCCCTCCAAATCTTCAAGCAGAACTGGCAGTGGTACACTGAAGTACCAGGCAGGTTCCCAAACCCTCGGGCTCTGAGAAGCGCCCCTCAGGTCCAGCTGGGCAGCCCTCCCTGCCTCTGCCGCCATTCACTCTGACTCTCCCCCAAGGGAGAAAATCCTGCCCTGCTGAGAACATTTCCTTGAAGGGCCAAATCTGGAGCTCCCGGCTCCCCCTTACCTTCATGCTTCGAGTTCCCCATTCTCAGCTGGAATAGGCTAAAAGAAAGGAACCAGCTGTCTTTGGTACTGGTAAATAATGGCTGCTCTGCCTCTGAGTTTAAGCCGTAAGGTAGGCAGGCTCCAGGCCTTGCTCTCCAGAGCACTCCTCATTTTGGGCAGCCCCAGAGCTCCCCCCGGACTCAGAGGCAATGGCACCAGGAAGCCTGGGGCTTGTGGGCCGGCCCTGTGGCCTACGCTTCTACAGGACTTACGCGGCCCAGCTCTCCTGCTCTCTTACCAAGGGACTCATCGGCCCGCATCTCTTCCCTAATCATTTTGATCAGACTCCCAGACCTCAGTTCCCTTCCTCCAGGTTCTCCAGGTGGGGCTGAGGCCCAGGGTGGGTGTGTGGATGGGGAGGGAGGGGCCTGTGCAGGCAGGCGAGGGAGAAGCAAGTTCTGCCCTGTCAGAGCCACCGAGGGAATCTGTCAGGATCTCTTGCTGCCCTTTCAGAGGAAGCCGGGAGTCAGGGGCCTGGTTCAAGTTCCAGCTCTGCCACAACCCACAGCGTAAGTCCCCTGGTCTCTAGGGGTCTCCAGCTGGATGTGGAAAAGAGAAGTCATGAGGGCGGCTGTGGGGTTCAAATGGGGAAGGTAGGTGAGCTCTGCAGCTGGAGGCCCACGCCCCACGCCAGTCTCGGCAGCGTTCCTAGGGCCCTGCAGGGCATGTGCGTGTGTGCTGGGGGGGGTGCCAGAACACTCACCAGGGGGTGCTTGCGCTTCCTCCCAGGCCGCCCCACCTTCCGTGCAGTTGTGCTGGGCTCTTGCCGCTCCTCCTTGCCACGTGCCTCCTCCTGCTCCTCTCCCTCCTGCGGGCACAGACACAGCCTGTGAAGTCAGGGCTGGATCCAACAGGCCTCCTCCCCGACCCACCCCCCACAACAGCCACACTCCCAGGGCTGTGCCGTGGCGGTCCCCCCGGCAGGGATGAACTTCACCCCCTTCCTGCCTGGCAAAGCTCGAGCCACCTTTAGACCCCCCCTTTAAATATACCCTCAGAGCGGGTACTTCCGGCGTGGCAGACCCCGCTGCCTCAGCGAAGGCAGCTCTCCCTCCCAGTGGCCACAGTTCTGAACTACAG
The DNA here is from genome assembly GCF_902729225.1 of Pteropus medius. Classification (NCBI taxonomy): domain Eukaryota; kingdom Metazoa; phylum Chordata; class Mammalia; order Chiroptera; family Pteropodidae; genus Pteropus; species Pteropus medius. The sequence goes on along the minus strand of NW_024349800.1, from coordinate 50,977,726 downwards.
AATCATGACACACACTGACAAAAGAATTGGTTTCTGGATATGAATTTATTTATATGAAAAAAAATCTTACACAGTACAAAAAATTAAATTAGCTATCTATTTAATGAATCACCTTTATTGAAAAGAATAACATCACGAGAAAAGGAATACTGAATTTAGCGATACGTATTGGAAATACACGTAATACCCAGAATTAGGACCATGTAGGCAATGGAAGATTTTTACAGCCGCTGTAAATATATACCTGCCCAGGAGTGTCTGCCACGCGGCACCGGCATTACACACGCCTGTCACCACACAGGAGCACCTCAGGGACGATGTCTTGGTTTGTCATGATTCCCCTCATTCACCGAGTTCTGGACCAGAAGTTTCGTTTTGTTACCCGCGCCTCACCCAGCACCTGCTAGGACTGGGCCATGCTAGTCTGGGGCACAGAGACATAAACCTAGAAAGTCCTCCTGCCTCACTGCTCCAGCCTGGCCACAAACCACCCACAAGTCACTTCTGACTCAGCCGGCTCCGGCATGACTCATCATGAGCAGAAACTATGTTGGGGAAGGACAGAGAAAGGGACCCTGACTCAACAGAGGGACCATAGGCTGCTCTTCATGCCCTTCGTGATGTCACGAGCCAAAGATGGCTTCGCGGCCTTTCTGGGGAGGGTGCCAACCCAGGGCGATGCTGGCGCCCTGGAAAAGAAAGCACAAGTTCCCTGAGGATTTGATCGAGATGGCCCCCAACATCCCTCTCAACTTTCATTTTCTGTGATTTCAAAATGGCTTGTGGTTTGCCACATTTATTTCCAAGTGATGGTGGGACATGCAGATAGAAACCTGCTGCGACCAACAGTAGACATTGGACCATTCATCCATTCGAGGCACGTCTGTGGGACAGACCCTCCCAGGAGGGAGATCTAGGGGTTCCAGGAGTCCTCCAAATAGACATAAGTAGAGGATGAACAGAGGCTCCAGGCCTTAACACCAGGTAGAGGCTACAGTCAAGTTGGAGGGAGGGCAGAGCGCATCAAGATGGGGTGTGTTTAGAGGAGCAGAAAGAGGACACTGGGATATTGTGGGTGCAAAGGAAGAGACAGGTGCCAATCCACGAGGTCAAAGTCATCAGATGTAAAAAAGCCACGGACAGAGCGATTTGGCTAGAGGTGGTGGTGACAGACCTCAGAGAGAGCACTGTCTGTAAGCTGTGCAGAATGACATGGCAATGAGGACCAAGAGGCTGGAGACGGGATGAAGGAACAATTTAAGGAGCCCATGCTCCAAGGTAGGCCAGGCCTGCTGGTTCTAAGCTGTCTTCTGAGACTCCACGGACACCTCTGTTTAAGAAAAGATTGCTTGGATCTCAAAGAGAGGAAATATTACCAGTGTAGCTTAATGTTTGTAAAGGTTTCAACTGGATCCACACAACTATAGTGAATTTCAGGTTGAGGTGATGCTTTTGGTCTGTTCCCAATACTGCTAAATAGGCACAGCCTTGATCCTTCTGACCAAGTAACTTTGCATTTACAAAACAGAGTCAATGTGAAATCACAGAAGGCACAGGACTACAGGCAACCAAAGTGCACATGAGCCCCGCTTGTCCATTTGCCAGTTATAGGACCATCCTCTGAACCTGTTTCCTCATGCATAAAATGGGTGTCCATTCCACTCGCTTCTCAGGTTTTTAAGAGGACAGATGAACAAATGGTTTGTCCCGTCTATTTTGTCCGCTGCTGGATCCCCAGAGCCCAGAGCAGGCCTAGCACTTAGTGAGTATTCCACATGCCCCTAGATGAGAGGGCTTACATATTCCCCAGCAGCCGGAAGCCTGCCCAGTCCCTGTATTTGCCTGGAGAGCACTAGGCCAGACTGAGCGGAGCCTCTGGCTATTCCTAGTGGCCCAGCCCATGAGATGAATGCACAAGGCGGCAGACCAGAGGGGGTGCCAAAGGGATCAGGACCAGCCTGGGCAGCCATGGGTCTAGAAAGACTCCTGCTGCCCAGAAGTCCTGGGCTCTGAACCATTTCTTTAACAAACTGTACTTCTTACAGAGGGCTCATTTGATTTCCTCACTTTTATTCTGAACTGATCAGAGATGTGGAAGCCAATCGGAGCCCCTGATCAGCAAAAAGGAACCACGGTTACCACTCAGAAATGGCCCCCCAAAAAGGCACTTGACATTTCACGACCAGCAAGCTCCAGCTTCTGTCAGAATGTGGAAAAAGCCTTTGGAGACCCCTGATAGGCAATTCCTGTGCCATCTGCAGACTTGCTGCCATCCCTCACCTTATGCCATGCGTGCTCAGTACGTCTCTTCCCCTGTTGAACTCAATTCAGTGTGACACACCCCAGGAGGAAGGAGTGGAAAATGCTGATGCCACACCACGTGTCTGGGTCCTGACATGTCAAGAGTGTGGAGATCGCCAGGGCGGGCTGCCGTGTGCTGAGCCTGTGCCTCGCGGGGCAAGGCGCTTTACGCCCGGTCCCGCATTCAGGCCTCAGGCACCCCTGAGATGTGCTTAAGGAAACTGAGTCTCCACAAGAATCTGGGTCAGAACTCGTACCCAGGCCCAAGCGACTCCATGCCCTTTCCATCAGGCCCTGAAGCACAGCTTTGTGAAAAGCACATTCTTTTTTGGCCAACATATCATTCTTCTGCGATGTAGTCACGAGTCACAGGGCAAAGAGGAAGGTGATACCTTCTGCTCCGGGCCTGACTGCGTTCACACGACTAGTTAGGAGGGGATAACACACCGAGAAGGATGAGCAGGTGTCTTGGGGCCACGTCCCTCAAGGAGACATAGCAAGGAGTTCATTCTCGCATCTGTCGTGGGGCCCGTTCCATGCAATGTCTTTGCTGCTGGGTTGAGCAGAGGAATTTAAAATATGCTTATCAAATCTGCAAGTAGCACTGAATTAGGAAGCATCGCTAATACTCTGAAAGGGAAGAATCTGATCCACAGTGACTTGGAGCAGCTGGAAAACAGTAACAAATTTAGCAGGAACAGATATGGGCCCAGATTGGTTTTCTCATCCATCAAGGAAGGGGCCTAATTAGTCAACCCTTCCAGTGGGAGGTGGCAAGAGGCAGAACTTCTAGTTAGGTGGGCTCCGGGAGGGAGGAGGTAGGCTTGACTTTTGGCCCCGCTCTTTGCTCATGAGTAACTTCAAGCCATTTAATCTCTCTTCGTCTTGCTTTCTCAGCTATGAAACGGGGATAATATCTACCCCACAGCAATGTTACAACAATTAAATGAAGTAATATAGGGAAGGTTGACACGTGATAGTCACTCAAGAATTACTAACTTCCTCTGCTCCCACAGCACTTCCTAACCAGAACTGTTCACAAAAGTGCATCACTCCCTCCTCCTCCGATCTCCCTCCTGCTCCCAAGCAAATCCCAGCTCACTGCCCAGCATATGTAGCTATCACTCACTGCTATAGACACACCCCAGCATCTGGCTGCTACTGCTGCAGTGAGACACTCAGGAACACTGGGGCTCCCTGATCTTTCCAAAATGCAAAGCTGATTATGTCACTCCACAGAGCTTAAGCCCTTGCTGAGGGGCTCCCAGGAGCCTGCAGGATCAAGCCGAGCTCCTTCGGCGAGCTCCTTGGGCCGTGTGAAGGAAGGCCCCCGGGACCGGCCAGCAGCCTTGGACCCCGCCAGCAGCCTTGGACCCCTCTCCTCCTGCTTTCCTCACACCTGTGTGCAAATGGCCCGCGCCAGGAACAAAATCGGGCTGCTTCCCTCCCCGGGACCTTGGCATAGGCTCTTCCTTTTGTCCCGACCACCTTCCCCTCAGGTTCAGCTAACTCTTCCTTTTCCAATCTCGTTTCTTGGATTTCCTTCCCCTAGACCCCCTCCTCCCATTCTCCTCCTAGACTGAGTTCATAGATCTTTTTTCTATAGCGCCCACTACCCAGCACTGCAACTGCTGGCTATTGTCCTGGCCAGGCGATCAGCTCCTTGCGGGAAGGCACTGTTTCTTATTCACCTTAGCACTCCCAGAGCCTGGACCGGTGCACCTGGCCCAGGGTAGGCACTCGGAAATACTTGATGAATGACTGCCACATAGTAGGTGCTCAATAAATGAGTCCACACGCACAGAGAGGCACACATATGAACCCACAAACCTGCTCAAATACGATCATGCATGAGGCTCCAGTGCCACTCTGATTATTATAACTCCAAATCAGGAAACAGGAGGACTAAAATGTACTTTCTAGGCTTAAACATAATCATGTCACTTTACATTTATGTAACTCTTTACAGCCTTCAAAGCACCTTCACATTTGGTGGCCTCTTAGATTAGGTAGCTACCATTAGCCTCTCTCAACTTCTGGGGCTATGATTTGACCTACATTTTAACACAGCTCACTGGATGGATTATTTTAAGCCACATACAACTCCTCGTTCTGATGAGCTGGGCTATGACGATAATAATCTCTCACATTTGTACAGCACATGGTAATTAACAAAGCATTTTCACGTACGTTATTTCATTTTTATTCTTACACTTTACAGAAAGCAGAGCCGGTATTATTTTTTTCCATTACACTGGCGGGAAATCTGAAGCTCAGAGAGGTTATCTAACCTGCAAAGATCAAAGAGCCAGGAAAGGAGGCCTTTAGAACCAAAATTTAAATCTTTTGATTCCCAGCCCATGGGTCTTTCCACTGCAACGTGCCACTATACCCTGCGATGCCGTGTGCTACTGTCTTGCGTGCGTGAGTGTGCACGCACACACAGTGAAACCATGAGCAAGCAGCCAACCCAAGGTTAAGGTACACATGGGCATTCACATGCACACATCTACACATGGCTGTCTTGGGACCTCATGCCTTGGGATAGTACCCCTCTCCCGAAAAGTGATGCATCCAACAAGGCCCCCCCCCCACCGCCCCCCAGAGACAGCCTTGTCCCTTCAGAACATGCACTGGATGCTACTGACCAGCATCCATTGAGCAAATGTCTCAAGCTGGTGTTTGAGTTGAGAGGATGAACTTGCTGATCTAGCCAGCCACTCGCCAGGGCCCCCTGGGACGAGAAGCACGTACAGCCTTTGCCAGCTGGCTGGCTGGCCTCCCAGGGCCTGTCTGTGGTCGTGGAACTCAGTGAAACAAATCGGACTCCCTGGCAGGCAGAGCCCCACTCTGGGCCGCCTGAGTACCAGGTCTGCAGAGCTATAGCCACAGGACCCCGCGCAGCGCCCTGCGCCCCCACGCACACTCATTCACACGTGCTCAGCCTGTTCAGGTCGGGCCTGTAGACAGATGAGCAGCAGGGTGTGATGCTGGAGGATGGGCAGAGGCTGAGGGTGCGAATGGCCATTATTACACACAGTGGCACTCACACTTCCGCGTAGCCCTCCAAAGCCCCCTTTTTCTGATCTCAGTCACCTCCCAAAGCTCATCAGCCCTTTGTTTCAATTATTCAACAATAGTCAACAAATATTCATTGAATGCCTAGTAGTTTTCCCATTATAATTATTGATGAGAGCCTCCCACACCTCCCAAAAGGCCATATCCTGTTGGCTCCTCCCAGTTCCCCACAGCTCTCAGGTTCCTGCACACAGCAGTTGCTCCATAAATGCTAAATGGATGAAAATGCGCATGCCTGTGGATTTTTCCAGGCCCTCCTCCACACCCTGTGCGTCATACTGGGGCCTCATGGCCTTCCAGAATGAGACTCCACTAAGCACGCAGCCGGCACACTGCAGCCCTGCCGTGCTCACTTCTGTGGTCACAGGGCCACCTCAAGGCTGGGCCCCTGGGTGTGCTCAAAGACATTTATTGAGCACCGATTGTGTACTGGATATTAAGGTAAGCAAACAGGGAACTCAGTTTAGAGGGAAAGACAATATGTGAACAAATAAGTACCCAACACTGTGCTCAGGGTCAGAGTGCAATGTGCCCACTCTCTGCCAGCAGCCACCTCCTCAGACACCCGGCCCACTCACATTTACTCTCTCAGCAGCCCACCCAGGCTCTGCACAGCCTGCCACCTCCTCCCCACCCCCAAGGCACCCTTGCTTTACGGAGGGAAAGAATCCAGATAAAACTACTTCTCGGCCATGTGACCTCTGCCAAGTTTCTTGACCTCTCTAACCCTTAATTCCTCATCTGTAAAATGGGATAATGACAGTCAGAGCCTCCAGAGTTATTGTGAGGATTAAGTGAGTTAATTGCTAGGCAAAGGGAACTCCTTTCTAGGCCTTCCACACTGTGTAAATGTTAAGTGGGATGAATATAAGCAATATCCCTAATTGCCCTGTGGCTCTCTGCAGAGGCAGCTGCAGGGCATGACCAGGCCCTGTGCCCAGTCCAGGTGCCAGAAAGGAAGGGCATCACCCCATTTCCCAATCATCCTGGGACACCCGCTGCAGCTCAGTTCCCTGCCTGCCCTCTTCCCCTCTGCAGAGCTGAGCTCAGCCTTCCCCGCCTCTGCCCCATGGGACCCGCTTCTTGGCAAGGATGGGCTCCATCCCCAGCTGGCTCGCTTAGGGCATGAGGGACCCGAGGGAGTTTGGGCCCCGCCATGGCCCCTCACCCAGGCCTCTGAAGGTAGCCACAGCCCTGGCCATTAGGAGTTAGGTCTCTCTGCCATTTGCCTCAGTTTTGCTTCTGTTCAATGGGTGAAGGAAGAAAGGACTTCAGGTCTGACTGTGCCCACAGACCCAAAGAGAAATAACCTTCCTTCCACATGCCACGTTCTCAGCGGACTTTAAACCCACTCCATTCACGCTCCCATCTGCATTTCGGCACTCTTCTCCCACGCCCTGGCGATCCTTAGGCTGCAGTGGCTCTACACCACAAAGGGACAGGCAGGCAGGCAGATACAGACAACTAGTTAGCTACCCAAAATAAATTATAAGACTAACTTAATACATGTCAGGCCCTATGTTAAGCACTCACACACACAATCTCATATAAACCTCTCATTTCTCTGCTCGGAGGTCACATAGCTGTGTCACACAGCAGAGACCAGGTTCAAACAAGGTCTGTCTCCAGAGTCCAACTGATCCCCATTCAAGACCGTATCGACTGCAAGGTTATCTACACTTGACATGTAATGATATCTAACTTAGAGAATTTTAGAGAACCTGAAGCCTAAAATGTAGGTCCTCGTTAGCTCAGGGGTGGGCGCTGTTGACATCACATGTCTGCTCTAAATGCCCAAGCATCTAATTGACTCCCCTGAGCTAAAATGGATGTGCCATTATTATTAGCTGTGTTCCTGAAGAGGTAAGGGTAAAGCTACCTTCTCTGTAACTGTTTAAATGTACTAAGGGGGATGCTATTTAAACGACCCCTATAGTGACTATTATAAAGCAAAGAGCTTGCCCAAAGTAACGATGTGTGGGCATCAGGGTGCCAGAAAGGCAGAGCATGCCCAAGACAGGCAACAGAACTGTGGGCCAGCAAGAACCACTGAGAGAGGAGCAAGGGGCGACCTTACCCAAGGATGCCCTTGAGCTTGCATACCAAAGCACAGGAAGTGACCAGTGCCCAAAGGAAAATTAGAACTCACCAGGTCTCTGGGTTGGACTCAGGTGAGAAGACTCTGGCCACAGTGCTAGCCCTACATGTGCAAACACACGCACACAAGCACACACACGCACAGGCACACTTGCTATGCTCCCCCAGCACAGATGTGCTCCCTGCCTGCAGTTTCCACCACCAGCAGGCAAGCTATCCGGGAAGGACCTCCCTCAGAGTAGGCTTGGCTTACCCACAGTTATATCTTCCTATCCTCTACTCTTTACTCTTTACTAGGTCCTCCAGCAATGTTAATTCAGTTCATCGAACAGACTTGTGGAGCCCTACTATGTGCTAGGTACCGGAAAGTTACCGAAGTCTGAAGAAAGAGAGGGAGGGAGGAAGGAAGAGAAAGAAAGAGAAGCAATGTGTGCAGGGAGAGAGAGGGAGGGAGGGAGGGAGTGAAGAAGGGAGGGAGGGAGAGGGAAGAACAGTAAGAAGCAGTGTGTCCGCAGCAGGGTCTTCATTGAAGAGTATGGATCTGATGTGAGCATGCGTGTGCATGTGAGCCCACAATCATGCATGCTAGCCTGTGTGTGTGAGCTCTGGCTGGAGATGACGTGCCCCAATGTCCGTCCCAGGGCAAGAGCACTGTTACACAGAGAAAAGCATCCTCTGACCATCCCAACTTTCAGTCTAAGCAAACATACTTGAATCTGTAGCAGAAGAAATGTGGGCGGGACTATGGAGCATCATAGCTGGGAGGCACCATTCACTCTATCCCCTTTCACATCAGAAGCAGCCTGAAGGGCACAGAAGCCAAGGGCACAGGCTGCCTGGGTTCCAATCCCAGCACCACCACTTACTAGCTGTGTGACCTTGGGCATGTGATCCAACCTCTCTGAGCATCAGTTTAGTCTTTAATAAGATTAAGTGATGAAAGTAATAGAGCCTACTTTACGGAACAATTGTAAGAATGAAATGAGAGAAGGCTAGTACAGAGCTTAAAAGTGCACCTGGCATATAGTCAGCACTCAATGCATCTTGGCTGTTATGTTTCTGAGGCCAGAAGAAATTGGGGAGCAGTAAGATCAGGGGCCCAGTCAGCGGCTTAGACTCCTGACCAGTCATTGATTCAGATTTGAGGATCCGAGGAGGTCCTTCCAGCCTCAAGGCTTGGAATGCTCTCGGTCCCCTTTCCTGCTCCCTCTGACCCTCTCCCTTCTCCCTCCACACAGGGCCTGGCACCCGACCTCCATGATCCCCACTAGTCCAGGACTGAAGCTCTTGGCTCTGTTGCTGCTAACCTCCCACCCATCTCTCTCGCCCTCTCCTGTGGCCATATTTACCGAGTTGATCCACCCTGGCCAGAGCACCCAAGCTCAGACCCCCAAAGCCTGCCTCCTTCCAGCTTCTCCAAGAAGACCCTTCTTGCCCCACAGATGAATGGAGGAGGTTGAGGGAGAGGGATGCTGTGCAAGTGTAGGGGGAAAACCACATACGCAGACCTCCCTGTGCACACCCAGCCACGGTGTGGTCACCTCAGCCCGTCACCCACAGCTCTGCGCCCCACCTGCCTGATCCTGGACTCTGGGATTGCTCTTCCATGGAGGGGTCTTACCCACGCTCCTTTTCCTTTCTATCCTAGCCGCAAAATATTCTCTGAGCACCTACTCTGTGCTAGTCAAGCCCTGGGGCCCTGCTCTCCAGAGGCAGTGGTGGGACTGGGCATTATCCACACCAGAACTGCTCAAATCCTCTAGAGGGCTAGTTACGGCCAGGACTGCTGGGCCCCAGCCCCAGAGTTTCTGATTCAGCAGGTCTGGGGTGGGGCCCCAGCTTTTGTATTTCTAACTTTTCCAGGCACTGCTGGTTTAGGAATCACATTTTTTCATTATTACATAAGTTTCAAGTGTACAACAGTATAATTCGACATCTAAATACACTACAAAGTGATCACTCCCAAAAGTCTGGCTACTATGCATCACCATGCAGTGGACCCCCCTTCCTCCTTTCACTCACCTCTCAACACATTTTCCCTCTAATAACCACCAATCTGTTCTGAGTTTGTTTTTGTTTTGTTTGTTCAGTTTTTTTTTTTTTAGATTTCATATATGAGTGAAATCATATGGTAGTTGTCTTTCTCTTCCTGACTTATTTCACTTAGCACTACATCTTCATGCACCCCTATATTCATTGCAGCATTATGTACAATAGCCAAGATACAGAAACAACCTAAGTGTCCATCAATGGGTGAACGGATAGGGATCACATTCTGAGAGCCACTGGCCCACTACAAACTGCAACTCAAAGCAGACTGAAGCGAGGGCTTTGATCAAAGAGGAGAGAACATTAGGGAAAGGGCATAGCAGGCAGAGGAAACAGCAGAAACAAAGGCCTGGCAGCTCCAGGAAGTACCAGAGTGAAAGGTGCATGGGGGCGTGGCCAGGAGGGTGGCTGGAAGGGCACGTGGGGCCAGGTGGTAAAGGGGCCAATGGATGGCCACACCCCTTCCCTCTGGCCCGAAGCAGTTCCTTTGTGCCAGGTACCCCTGGCAACTATGCCAAGCTCCCTGGGCTCCAGTCCAAGCTCATCTTCCCCCTCTGCAGCGACACGGCATCCTTGCCCCAGGCTTGGCTTTCACAGGCTGCTGTGGGCATCCGTCAGTGTCTCTACCCGCCCTCCCTGGATGCCTCCCGGGAACTTCAGGAGCCAGCCCAGAGGTGCCAGGAAGGTGTGCCAGGTGAGCCAGCATGTGCGCTGTGGGCGCGGACTGACTGGGAGGGTGCCTGCGTGCCCCAGACCCCTGTCTACCAGCTCGCTCTATCTGCACTAGGATCTGGGGCCACGTAGTGTTTGTTGCCGCTTGAGCCAGAGCAGTTACTATGGGTAGATAATAATAGCAATTGTAATCCCTCATAATTGGACCAGACTTTGCTGTCTGCAGGGCACTTCCATGCCCATGACCTCATCTGACTTCCACAACCACCCTGTAGAACAGGCACAGCTAGAGTTACTAGCCCCACTTCACAGCTGAACAAACGCAAGCCCAGATGGCCTGAAGTCACATCTCCAGTAAGTGGCATACTCAGGCCTGGGACCTGGGACTTCTGACTCTTCGTCCAGTGCTCTTTCTGTGTTCTGAACTGTCATAACAGAGCACTGGATCTGCTGCTCTCCATGGGAGGGGCCACAGGCTCTGTTCCCTGGGGCAGCACAGTCCAGTAACAGGAGGCATTTGGCCCGGCTGTCCCACCTTCCCCACCTGTGGAGGGCAGTTGACTACCAACAGCAAGTACATGGACACAAAGCCGCATCAGCACCAGTCAGGACATCGGACTGGGGGAGGAGGGTCAGGGTCACCTAACCCAACAGAGGAGCAAAGCCAGGCTCAAGGAGGAGAGGGAATTATCCACGGCCACAGCTGCCACTCGAGAGCACGGGTGGCCACAGATGGCCCTGACTCTATGGTGGCAGGGCCTGGATCTGCCGCTGCCCGAGTCCTGGGCAGGAATAGCCCAGAAGGCCCAAGAGACAACCTGAATCACCTGTTTTTTTTTCGTGGTGTCAGAAAGATGGAGATGACCTGTAGCCCCTAGGAGCTGGGCCCAGTGGGCTTCAGCCCACAACTTCTCCCTGGCTTGCTGGGTCTCCACCCCTCCATGGCACTCAGCTGGCTTCCAGGCTGGAAAGGCAGGTGTCTGGACTTTATGTACACACGTGTGTGTGTGTGTGTGTGTGTGTGTGTGTGTGTGTGTGTCCATAACAGGACCCACACATGGAGGGCAGTGGGACAGGCTCCGATTCAGGAGGGGGTAAACCAGGCCCCCATCTGGACCCAAGACTAACTTGGCTCAGCTTTCTCATCTATAAATTGCCCCACTTTTTTCAAGGGCTGTCCCCAAAAACGAAATAGATAGAAACTACCCAGAAAACAAACACGCTCTGAGAATGAGCAGAGCACCGTGGTGGCGGATGACCAGGGAGCAAATCTCAGAGTTGACTCTGACAGCGGGCCAGCAGAGCTGACACTTCTCAGGGTTCTCAGGGCCCCACACCTGATACCAAGTGTCCACCTTGGTTCTAGAAAGACAAACTGCCCCATGGAAACACCTGCTACTCCCTGATTTGACCAAGCATCACCACTCCTCACCCCTACTCAGGGAAAAGGGAACAGGCAGAGGGAACTGTGGGGACCAGGGCATGCCATACAGCACACCCCAGGAAGGCCCATGGCTGGTACATTTTTCCTGGGAAGAGTGAAGGGAGGGTTTCCTGTTCCACTGACAGCAGGAAACAGAGTCCAAGTGCTGGAGGTTCGAGGCGGCTTTGCACATGGGTGGACCCGGCTTGGTGAGGTCCCAGCAGGGACTGTCAAGACCCAGCAGGGACTCCCGCCAGTCTTCTGCAATCTCCTCTAACTGACTAAGGCCCGTCCTGGAGTTCAGCAGAGCAGTGAAGAGGTCACCCCTCATGGGGCTCTAAAATCAAGGAAGTCACTAGCTCCAAGGGAAGAAGTGACACTCAGAACTCGGAGTGGGGGCGGGAGATGGGAAATCACCATTTCCACGATGACTGGTGTCACCCTGAGCACACAGCACACCACCGACTTGTGCCTGGCTGGCTGTGCAGGAGGGGGAGCTCTCGTGTGGCCTAATATCTACCAAGTCCCCCCTGAACTTGTTTCTGGCCTCCCAGAAGCTATTGAACATCCTGAAGAAACAGAAGCAGCCAAACAGGTAAAGCGACTCACCCGAGCACATAGCTCGCAAGAGGTCAGTCTCCAAAGGAATCTAGGTCTGGGGACTTTGCAAGGCTGAGGCAGCGACTACACAAACCTAAGGGTCTGAAGTGCTGCTCAAACACCATGAGGGACCGGGCGGGGGGTAGCTTGGGTCCCGGAGCCTAACTACCTGGCTCAAATTCCCACCAGGATCTGATCTCTCCGAGCCTGTTTCCTTGTCACCAAAAGAGGCTATCAGCCCTCCCTCTGCCCTGTGTGAGGACTGAGCAGCGCGGTGCAGTGCTCGGCACATCTGAGCTGTCATGGCTTGGGATGGCCCTCCCCCTCCCCAGGCTCCCCAGAAGGTCCCCAGCCGAGCCAGCTGCTCACCTTGCGGTCCTCCTCCCGCTCTGGAGCGGAGCTGCTGGTGTCCCCGGGGCCGCTGGAGGGCATTGCGGGCAGCTGGGCGGTGGGAGGCAGGCTGGGGCTGCACGGGGCTGGGGGGCTGCTTGGCTTCAGGGAAGGAATTATCGTGGTCTTTGTAAGCAAGAGTTAAAACTTAGACATAGATCCGGGTGCTGAGTGAAAGTCCGGCGAAACTCTGCCTCAGGCTGCCTGTGGGTTTGGGCTTCCGATGGCTCCACCTGTGGGGGAAGAGAAGAGGGATCAGCAGGGCAGGGCACCCCCAAACCAGGCCCCCCATAAACCCCACCTCCTCCCAGGGACTAGGCCCTCAGCCCCGGGGCCACGTGGGCCTATGAGGCCTGTTCCTCTGACCTCATTCCTCTTCCCAGCCTCACCAGCAGCTCAGGCCAGCCTAGCACTGCAGAGAGTGGGGGAAACCGAGGCAGACTCAGGTGGCACGGCACTGCCTGGCTTCCCTCAGGGCCACCTCCTGCCTCTGAGGCGGCAACAGTCTCTCTGGGGCCTCCGCTGCTGTGGCACAGTGGGCGCCACTTCTGGGACTTCTAGCTACCTCCCGCCTCCTCCCTCTCTTCATTCACGTCTGTTCTTTCCTTTGAAAGCTTCCCGCACCCTCCCTCCCACCCCAGCCACCCCCTGGGAAATCCCAGAGGTTCCAGCCCAGCTACATTTTCCTTCTAATCTGTCCTCCCCACAGGCCCCCACCCCCACTCCACGCCCACCCCATGTGGAGGAAGTGAGCAGCAGTCACAGGATGTAGTGAAATGAATGTCACCTCATTTTAGGACCAGCGCCTGGGCCCAGAGAAAGCCGAGGTTGAACTCAGCCTTCGACAGGCTGAAGGCCTGGGTTTGTAGTGCTGTCGGAGTGGGGAGGGGCCACAGCCATGGTCACACAGAGGGAGGATGTGAGGCCCCTCTCTCCCCCACCCCAAATGAACCAGCCTCATTCGCCTTCAAAAATTGGTGGGCTTGAGGGGGCCCGCCGAACACACACAGCTGAATTTTAGGGGATTTTCATCCTCTCTGCCTCAGGTGTGGGCCTCAAGCCAGTGAAATAACAAAGCCCTTGCCGCAGGCCTCAGCCGGGGGTTGGGGTGCTTCAGCTTCAACTGCTTCAACCCTCTTCACTTGGAGACAGTTCTCCTCCTGCTCCCCACCCCCCAGAAGGAGCTGTGTTCCAAGCCCCTGCGTCCAGAGCGCCAGCCAGGGCCAGGGGATTGGCAGGAGAAGGGAAGGGAAAGGCAGGCTGGATCTGGGGGAGGCAGGCTGGATCTGGGGGAGGCAGGCTGGATCTGGGCCCACCCACACCCTTCCCCTTCCAGTTCCTGGTTCTGCTTCCCTCTGCTGCCCCTCCCACCAGGGCTCCTTGTCTCGGCCCCCTCCAGCCAGGCTCCCTGGAAAACCAGGAAGTAGAGAAATCGCAGGCTTGGGTCTCCCAGGGGCATGACCCCTTCCCCAGGGATGGGCACCTGGCTGGGAGGTAGGTGTCCCAAGTGCTGGCTCTGTCCCAGGTGTGGAGGGGGAGGCCAGAGCTGGGAGGAGCTTCCCTAGGACCAGGACAGGAGGGGCCCAGACAGGTTGCAGGTGCTCTATGCCCCACAAGTGAGCCCTAAGGACACCCCAGGTATACTACACACGTCTAAGCTTAGTGCTAGGCTCGAAGAATATCTGCTGACCAATACAAGAGGGACAGAGTAGCTAAGTACCTGACAGACATTCTTCTTTTGGGCGGCAACTAGTGTTATTACTGTCCCTACTTCACAGCTGACTCTAAGGCTCAAAAAGTTAGGACTTGTCCATATTCCAGTGCCAAAGCAGAGGCCTGAATCCAGATCTCTCTGACTCTAAAGCTCTGAGGGGGTCTCTTTGAAGCTCTGTCCCCCAACTTACAACAACACCCCATGGAAACAACTCTTGAGAGCCCACTGGAGAACGGGTCCAACCCAGACCTCCACTGGGCACCATCCATTAGCAGCCAGCAATTCCCCCGCAAACACACTCCCCGTTTTTAGCACAGACATCCCCAATAACCCCCACATCAACGCCTTCAAAAGGGTGCGGAAGCTATGAGAGGCAGAGTCTGGTTAGAAAGAACATTGAACCCAGAATCAGCAGACGTGGGTTCTAGTACTGACTCGGGCTTCTCTGGTCCTCAGTTTCCTTATCGATTAAATGGGAGAGTTGGACTAGATGATCTACAAGACATCTTCTACCTTGGTCCTGCCAAGCTCTTGGAGACCCCAAGAACAAACAAGGCTGGGCCATCTTCGGGAGCCCCAAGAGCCCCAGAATGAAATCTGTGGAGACCCAGGGATAAAGTAAGAGGCAAATGATGCTGCCCAGAAACATCCAGCGGGCTTCCGTGAGAAAACCACTTTCAGAGTGCCTCTGGTTGCCAGTGAGACGAGGAAGGAAGCAGGACGGAAAAGCAGAACATCACAAGGTGCTGACCCCGACGGCTTCCTTTTCTCAAGCAGCCCTGCCAAGGGGAGTGACATGCTCCTGGGCTGACAGTCCCAATACTGCGGCACATGTCCACCATGACAGTTCTTCGCCAAGCACGGAAGCCGCCTCCGCACCCACACCAAAGGCTGTACCACAGAATCCATCACCAAAGAAAAATCCTTGCCAAGACCCTGTCACCATGACAGGCAGCTTTTATTTGCTCCCTTATACTTCTAATGCCCATAGCGACCACGAATAAGATTTATAAGAACAACTTAAAAAATCTTTTTTAAGGAATCGCGTCATGAAAATGTCTTGGTATCACAACTGACATGGTCACCATCATCACTATTTCAATTACAAAACTGTTGTGGAAAAAGAATATACACACCAAATTTCACTATCTTCTAAATCCAACTTAGTAGAAAGATTAAAAAGATAGTCACAGATTGGGCTGAACAGAGAGGAGGCACTACCAACAAAATTTTGGAGTCTGGAAAGCAGACTCGTGACAGCCAAATTTCAGACAGCACATGAAAACTGATTTATAACTGAATCCTTAAAAGACACTTGATACAATACTTGATAGGAACAGGGCTGAAGAGGATGCATGTGTGAAAATAAAGAGGACAGAATAAAAGAGGTAAAACCCCCAAGAAATCTGAAGGTTTATTCTCTGAAGAGCACAAAACAGAGGGTCTTTGCACAAAGAGTCAAGCAGCACAGTTGAGAGCAAAGGTAATATACCAAAACCAAGGAGATGAAGTTATTATACATGTGATGTGGCATCCTGCCAGCTGTCTCCCCAGTGGGGTCCTAGAAAACTGTCAGCCAGACCCTAATATTCTCCTCTGGAAAATCTAATCAGTCCAAGAGGAAAGGCCTAAGGATACAGATACTGACACCAGAACCCAAAAGGCTTGTTTAGGTCAACCAGTGGATCTGCGAGTCAACAAGCCCCATAATCATGTTCATATCTTTCAATCAACTTTTTAGTCCCCTGTTCTCAACCTTGAAAGAACAGCCAAGGACCACTGGACATCTTAGGGAATCCTCTAATTTGGAAGATGAAGACCAGAACAAATAAACCAAAACCGAAACCAAACAAAACTTAAAGGAAACAGAAGATACTATATTCATGAAAAAAGAATGTGATGCTATTAAAAAAGAACATTCAGAGAACAAAAAGGAACTCCTAGAAATAAAATTTACGCTAGTAGAAATGCAAAACTCAGAGAAAAGGGTAGATTAAAAAGAAAAATGGAAACTGTAAGAGCAAGGAAAAGGGAATTAGAGAACTGATGCTGAGGTTTCCACATCTGAGAAACAAATGGGGGCGGGAAGTTACCACTGAAATCGTTCAACAGAACTTCCCAGAACTGAAAAGCATGAGCTGCCTGACTGAAAAGGCCGCTGAATGTCCCGCCCGTGGATGAAAATAGACCCACGCCAAGGCACATCGTTGTGAAATTTCAGAACACTGGGACAAAGAGAAGAGCCTACAAATTTCTAAAGAGGGAGAAAAAGTGACATATAAAGCTTCAGGAATCAGAATGTCCTCAGACTGCTCCACGTCGATGCTAAAAGCAAGAAGAGAAAGAACCGATGCCTTTGAAATTTTCCAATTAGAATTCTTTACCCAGCCTAGTTATCATTAAGTATGAGTAGAATGAAGACATTTTCAGACGATCCTTTCTCAGGAAGCATAGGAAGATGTCCCCTAAGACACAGGAAAAAGGGGGAAGGGAATCTCCAGAATTAAGGTGAAAAGAGGCCAGATGAAACCATAGAGGGCCACGAAGCAGTGTGACTCAAGACTCAGGCATGCTGAGTGCTGTCATCACTATGCCCTTTACCATCGAACCGTCTTTTTAACCTGACAAAACCACAGGTGTCACTCACTGTTTGCACTCTGCTATCTGAACTCAGGAACTGAATGGATTTGGATACTGACAGCTATCTGTCCTGGATGATGTGTTCCAAATGGGGGAGTAAACCAAACAGGAGGAAGACATGAGATCCAGAAAATAGGAACTCCAACCAGAAGGAAGGCAAAGGGAATGCCCAGGATGACCACAAAAAAAGTCACAGAACGGCAGCTACAACATGCCGCACGTGCAGAGAGCAAGACAATGAGTAGCTCAAAAAATGGAACTGAAACATTAAGACTTGACGTGCCTGTCCTTGTAGAGAGCTATACTGACAGCTTTAGAAGGTGTAGCAGGAATTAGCAAAAGGTACAAAGAAAACCAGGCAGATGAAAACACAAGGTAATTATTAACTTCAGGGAAAACAAAAAGAAAGGAAACTATTGTGTACTATAAGGCTCAGCTGTGAATAATAGGTGCATTAGGTGATTTAACACACATGTAGGTATGTATGTGGATATACAGCTACATGTATATGTGTCTATACATATATACTTCATAGTATATTAATTGCCTGTCTATACATATATACTTCATAGTATATTAATTGCCTATGTGCTGCTGTTACAAATTACCACAAAATTAATAGCTTAAAACAACACAAATTTATCTTGCAGTTCTGGAAGTCAGAGGTCCAAGTTGGCTCTCATCTCTGGGCTAAAATCAAGGTGTTGGCAGGGCTGCATTCTTCGAATCTATTGTCTTGACTCTTTTAGCTTCTAGAGGCTGCTCGCATTCCTTGGCTCATGGCCGCCTTCCATCCTCAAAGCCAGCAAATGGCCAGCAGTTCTCCTATTGAGTTACCCTCACTCTGCTTCCCTCACATCTCCTTTTCTAGCTCTCCTGCCCCTGTCTTTCACTTCTAAGGACCTTGTGATTATATTGGGCCCACCCAGATAATACGGATTCATCTCTCATCTCAAGATCCTTAATCACATCTGCCACATAAGGTAACATATCCACAGATTCAGAAGATTAGGATTGGGCTGTCTTTGGGCGGCAGGGCGGGGTGCTATAATCGTGCCTTCTACAAACACACATATGTTAATATACGCATAAAACACTTTTGAAAGAATACTTATGGGGTACTGTTAACAGTATGCCTACAAGAACTATTTAGGAGAATGGCTGGAGAGCAGAAAGGTTGGCCATGTAAGAGAGCTAAATTCTTATTTACTAAATAGGAAATTGATGTAAAACGTCTAAAATGGAAGAGTCAAAAATACACACATTACTCAGAAATATGAGTATAAAATTGCTAGGATAGCTAAAAATGGTTGCCTCTGAGAAGAGGGAGAGGGAGGGAGTAGGCAAGGAACAACTGCATTTGGCGAAGAGATGTTGGTACTATTCGACTTCTTAAATCATATGCATGTACTACTGTGAGGAAATAAAAACCAATTTTTAAAAAGCAAGAATGGGGATGGGAATGAGGGCTTACACTCAAACGCAACCGTTGGTTAGGTGTGGCCTCCATCCTCCTCTGTGAGTGCCGCTAAGGCCCTTCCACCTCTGTTGCTCTATGAAACCATCACATCCCACAGAACAACCATTATCAGCTCCTCACACCCACACAGAGTTCCGTCACCAGCTATAAAAGTGGTACCTCCCTCCCGGCGCCCCCACCACACCCCTCACAAAATGTTTAATTCTTGCAATACGTCATTTCCACCAAGTCCAGCCATGCACAGTGTGGTACACCTCCCTCACACTCCTCCCAAACTGCAGCTGTGCGTGCCATTGCTCCCTATATCCCTAACCACGACCCTGGCTCACTCATTAGTCCATCTCAGACCAAAGGCCCACATTCAACTGTCTCCTGGAGCCACCGGACCGTCCCTGCTGTGTGGGCTCCCAACCTCACCACCACTGTCCCCGGTACCATTCCCATCTTCCTCACCAAAACCAATCCCATCAGCAGCCCCCACGCTGATCATCCCAAGTCTCCCCTTCAAGCTTGCTCCAACCAGCACCAACTTGATTGTCACCCCATAGTCTCCTTTCAACAGGGGCCTGCGGAAAATTATCTTCTTCCAGAAACAAAACCATTTTGGCCCACAAACCTGAATCCTTGTTCCATCAAAAACAGCCCTGATGTTATCACCGTCAGAGGCCCTTCCACTCCATCTAAAGTCTTCCATCTGAATTGCTGAATAGCAATCCATCTTCCTCCATCTGGTCTACTTTTCTATTAGTGACTTTGCTTGGTTAAGTCTGTCTAGTTACCTCCCCCACCTTCTCAAAGGGGTTTTGGTTGTTTGTGCTGACCCCACCCCTCACTTTAGTTATAGAGTAAGCATGTGACCAGGCAGGGCCAATCAGAGGCCTGCCAGGTATGTCTTGGTGCAATGGAAAGATGCTAATATGGTTAAGATGTGAGTCAGGAGCTGCTGGCTGCCGTGGAAAGAGCACACCTGAGAACAAAGGGATAAAAATAGAGGGATGGAACAGTCGAGTCATTGTCTGGGCCCCTGGATCTAGCCGAACCTGGAGGCAGGGAATCTGTGAATCTCTGTAATGTGAGTGAGTCTCTGCCTTAGGCTCACAGTCCTGACTCATGCTAATCTCAACCTCCTGAAACCCTCCCCAGGAGGCCGACTCTGTGGGCTACCTTGGAGAGGTAATGAACCTCTCTACGCCTCAGTTTCCCCTTTTATAAAATGGGAATAACAATAGAACCAACTTCTAGACTTCATAGGATTATTACGTGAACGAAATGAGACAACGCATGTCCCTAGTGTTCAAATCCCAGCCTTATTGCTTATCAGCTATGTGACCTGCGGCGAAACTGGGAAATGCGGAAAATAGTCGCCATTTCACAGGGCTGGTGTGGGAATTAAAATGAAAGGCATTAAAAATGCTTACAGGAGGGCGGCACAAAGAACATACTCCATACATTTTAACAATTAGTAATTCCTGACTAATCCAACCCACAGTTTTCTCTACTTTCTTGAAATCCCCAGAGTGCCCGTGAGTGCACATCGCTCAAACAGGAGCTCGTATTAAGCTCCTATGACATGCCAGGTCCCGTGAATAGAGCTTTACAATTTTAACATCTCGTTCATCCCCACACCTCACTCCAACCCTTTGGAGTGGGTACTATTTTTATCCCCATTTTCCAGATGAGAAAAAAGGTATAGAGAGGTTAACAAAGCCGGCCAAGTTTACTAGCTATCCAGGTAGTAAGTGGTGGAGTCAGATACAAACCCAGGTCTGTCCCACCCAGAAGCCCACAGTCTTCCACTCCAGCACGATCTCTTAAAATTAGCCTGTGACTGCTGCAGCGCTGGCAGCGTTTTGGTCAGAAAACAAAGTTTCCAGTGAGTCCCCCTTTTCTGGTTAGGCCTGCCTGCCATGGCGGCGGGGGCAGGGGCAGTAGTAGCCACACAGGCTTCTAATCAGTGCCCTGTCCAATGCAGGAGTCATTCATTTGTTTACTCCTTCAACCATTTACTGAGCACCTACTACGTGCCATGCACTGTGCTAAGGGACATGCATTGTCCATTTCATCTTCATAATAATCCTATGAAGTCCATGAAGTCGGTTCTAATGTTCCCATTTCATAAAAGGAGAAACTGAGGCCTCGAGAGGTTGATTACCTCTCCGAGGTAGCCCAAGTAGAAAGTCCCAGGGCAGGATGACGAATCCAGGTCCATCTAACTCTGGATTCCTTATGCACTTGGCAGCACTCAGTCCAGGACATTCAAACTATGTACGGAACTCAGATCAGCTCTGTGCCCCTGATGTGACACCAGCCCGCAGAGAACGGCCTCTTGCCTGAATTTCCTATCTGAGCTTGGGAGGAAGTACAAATGAGTCCTGTCGGTGACATAAGGCAGAAGAGCATCTGGTACCCCATGTCACCAATCATCTGCCACGGTGGTAATAAGCTCCGGGCCTGGTAAGCTGGGAGCCAGCAGAAAGCTAAGGGGAGACATCAGGACCTCCTGGACAGAGAAGTCTATGTGCCACAGTCTCTCTCGGTCACAAGACTGGGAGTGGATAAGGGGAAGAGGTTCCACTGCCACTTTCCGCCTGCTCGTTCTCTCTCGACACAAGTGAGATGCACATCATCACACCACTACTCTGACTTTCATAAATGTCCCTCCCACCCAAACCACCAGCTGCCCGTAGAACACCCAAAGCCACTGCTGACAGGCCAACAGCCCTGCCATTCTATTCTTCCTTTCGAAGCCCACGTGCCTGGCTCTGGAGTCACAGAAAGATGACTTGTGGCTCTTCCACCACCCATGAGGCCGGGGCACCCCCAGCATGAGGATTTATGACCACACCAAACCTGCTGCCATGGTGGTGGCCACCCTGGCAGAGATGATTTGGATCAGACTCTTCTGCTCATTCTAATGGTTACCATGACACAGCCTCAAAAGCAAGGAAGGGGGAAATAAGGTTTATACCCAAAATAGACTCTGGTAAGGAGCTGAGTTGTAGTTGGGAGCTGAAATGAGCCAATACAGACTTCCATAAAGGAGCATACACTTTTGAGGGTGGTGAGTCAAGAGAAGCCGTGTCATGTGTGCTATGGCAGTCAGATGGGCTTCCCATGTCCTGAGAGTCAGGGACACATGGTAGCCGGCTGAAAGTACATGTGAGAATCAGCCATGTGGACCCCAGTAGGGCCTGCTGTTTGGGACAGCCATATGCATGGATCTGTCTGATTCTGTCCTCCTCCAGAGGTGGCCCATGGTCCACACCTGTGTGTTTCTCTGCTTTTCCAGTATTCTCTAAAGAATGGTCCACACCCGCCAGCTCCAGAGCCTCTTCCTTTACTCTACCCTTAACCCCTGCATCTGATCCCCACACCATCCCATATCTCTGAACTCTCCAGGGGCGCTGAATGTTGTAATCCCCAAAGGGGACACCACAGTGGTCCCACTGGAAGATCAGGCATCCATCTGGCTTTTTTGGACCCCTTATGCCACTGAACTGACAGACAAAAAAGGACTTACTCCACTGGCTGGAGTGATTGATCCTAGTTCCCAAAGAGAAATTGAGTTGCTGGTGCAAACTAGAGGCAAGGAAGACTGTCTAGAACCCAGGGGAACTCCCATGCCCCAAAATGAGGGCTAATGGAAAAACTACGGCACCCCCGCACCCCCACAAAAAAGGCAGGACGACTGAAGATGCAGGTCCTTCAAAAATTAAGGTTTGGGTCACTCCACCAGATAGAAGAAGCCTAGCCTGTCGAGATTCCGGCTGAGCACACAGCAGAGATAGGATGGGTAACGGGAGAAGGAAGCCGGATACCGAATGTGGCCTGGTGAACAAACATAGAAATGAGAACTGTAGCAGTTTTGCATATTTTCTATTTACTTGATATACGTGTGTGTTTATTTGTACATAATAACCATTATCTTTTTCCTCCTTCTTCCCATTATTTTACATACACGTTGTTGGAAGTTAACTCTATAACTGAATCTTCGGGTAACAGAATATTTGTCAGGACTTTGATTGAATTTGAGAAGTTATTCGTGTAGACAGTGATCAATGTAATAATTGTTGGTCCCCATTTAGGGGAAAGTTAAGTTAAAAAGTATACTTCAGAAGGACAGCTGTATCTTCGATAGGTAAGTAACACAGCGACACAGCTATTTTGTTATTGGAAGAGAGCTCAAATGTCTGTAAAAGGGTGAAAACGAAAGCTGTGTAGCCAAAGCAGGAGAATGTGCCATTTAATTTATTTGCTCTTCATTGTCTGCTCTGTGAAAATGGAGCTAGGCCCTTTACGTATTTCACCTTTGCCAGCTGACACATAAAGCTGTCAGTAGAGGGCACTAGAGAGACATTGAAGGAGGAGGTTTCTTTCCCAGACCCCCAAGTGTTTTCTTGGAGGGGGTCCCCCACTGATTACAACTTGTCCTGCGGCCACGTCCTGCAGCCCCTGTGGCTTCCCCGGTGCCCAGTCCTCTCCTGTCGCAGCTTCTCCAGCACCCGGCTCCTGCCGTGAGGGTGCTTCTCCAGGGCCAGGCTCCTGCCGAGCTGACAGCTTCTCCAGCACCTGGCTCTCGCAGTGTATGACAGTCAGCAACAGCCAGCAGCTTCACCCAACACTCCCTTTGGGTAGTTTAGCGGCAGTGTGCTTCCAGCAGAAACTTCTTCGTAGACCAATTTTCCTTGGGACCCAAAAGGATGGATTTCCAGTGAGTTCCAGAGGGTAGGTTTCCAGCAAGTTCTGCCAACATGGCACCGGAGTGACTTCTCTGCAGTCCAGGGAGCCATGGCCATGCCCTCTCCATCAAGATCAGGATCTCAGCCCTGAGGGACCTCTTCTTTGGGCACTCCATGGCAACCCTAGGGTAGTGGCTGTTCTCATACATACTATTTCTATATTCTTTGCAGTGCTTGTTATTGCTTACTAGGCAATCTCTCATTAAGCCAATCGCCTGTTATAGTTAATGTCTTTATATTCAACTTTTCCTGTTCAAATCACTATGTGGTTTCTGTCTCCTGAATGGACCCTGACTGATATAGTCACCCACAGCTTCAAGGAGCCTTTTACCATCCTCGAGTTCCTTGAGCTCAATTCAGCATCCTTGCCAGCTAATCACTGTCTGCTTCAAACACTCACTCAACAATTATTTGTTGAGTGCCACTCCCAAACCAGGCACTGGGGTGAACAAGAGACTCCCTGCTTCTGGAAGTTCACAAGCAAGTGGAGTCTCCAACTCTTTCTCCTGTCTGTGGCTCTGCTTGGCTCTATGCTTCTGGTTCTCTCCCACCCCTTCGGCTCCTCAACTCTGCCTCCTGGTCTTGCTCCCACTACTGCACACTGGGGACCCGTCACGGGCCACACTTTGCCTTCAGCTGTACTCTCTACTCTCCTCCACTGAGATACCAGGGCTTAAATTAATGCAGACCTCCTATTGCAAGGCCTCCATCTTTATTTTCTGGCCATCCCCAGCTAGATGACTTGAAGTCACTCAAAATCCCACTCTTCTAGAACCAGATGCCTCATGTTTCCTCCGGCTTCTCTGTGTGGAATTGGCACCACCCTCCCCTCAACTGCCAAAGCCCCAAACCTGGGAGAGAACTGAGGTCTCTCCTTCCCCTCACGCTCCATCGGACACCTGATCCTTGGGCACTTGATTCTCCCCCCTCCCTCCACCCGCTTTACACCACAGGTCTAGCTTGGCGGTTATTCTGTCATGGGTCTCCCTGCCTCTGGTGTCTCTACCTCCTACCCAAGCCGCTCAGCAAAGATTTTCCACATGTGGCATCCTCAATCAAAACCTATGATCCCTGATGAAAACGTCCTAAGGTTGTGGTGATGGTTACACAACTCCGTGAATGTGCTTAAAATCACTGAATTGTACTCTTTAAATGGGTGAATTGTATGGTATATAAATTATATTTCAAGACAGCTGTTATTTTAAAATACCCACGATGCCAATGATTTTTTACACACAGTAAAATCTAAACTCTGGTCTGGTCCCACACTGATGACTTGCTACATATGGCGTAAGCAAATTGCTCGGATCTTGCCCCCCATCTCTCCCAGCTGACCCCACCATTCCAGGGCCAGTCTGTCCCCCGGTTTAAATCCCCCCTTTCTATACTCGTGTCTACACTCACATCATTCTCTCTTCCAGGGGGCTCACGCACCCCTCCTCTCCCCCATCCCTCGGCAGCCCATCGCGTCTCCTCAGCCACCCACTCAGGTGTCTCTGATCAGTTTCTGTTGTGTGGGCATTTAGCTTTCCACATGTACATGGATGTGCTGTTTCCCCAAACAGATGAAGTCAGAGTCCATGTCTTGCACCATGCCACCCTCCCAAGGCTCTGCACCTCCCCTCCCCCTCCCCCAGTTCCGGGAGACCCTCGAGGCAGAGAGGACTGTGTGAAATCACTCCCGGCAGCTGCAACATCCCCAGCACAGTGCTGCGGTGCCTAGAGTGACCGCCCACAACCCCCATTCTAGGGGTGCCTCAGCACAGTTCCCCAAGGCACTGAGCCAATGGAAAGGCCCTCTGTGGGGATCCTAGCCTCCTGCTCCACCATTCCCAGGCCAGAACATATAGCTGCCGTGGGGCGTGCAGTCCCCACCGGCCCCCAGATGCCCCAGGACGAAGGGGGTCGTGAGGGTCCTAAGTCAGGGTGCCAGGGAGCCGCAGGAAGCAAGAGGGCCTGGCCTCCCACTCGTCTAGGCCCTCGGAGGCTGAGTCCCTGGTTTGCCTGTGACCACCCTCTCCCCACACCACCCATGCACATGCTTCCCCCACCAGCACTTTTCACCCTCCTCCCAGACCAAGAGAGCACCCAGCCGAGCCCCTCCCAGGCCAGAACTAGAGGTCCCCAAAGGGTCTTCAGGGCCTGAAAGCTGCTGCTGGAGCACAGCCCCTCCCCACCCATGAAAGCAGGAAAGCGCCCACTGCTACAAGAATTCCCGACTGGTCCCTGGTTGGTTTTCTCCTCATTCTCTGCCCCAACCAAAACCAAACCACTTGTGGAGGGGGTCAGGGAAAGAAGAAGAGCCCCGGGGTGCAGGGCAGCATATCCTAGAATCACCGGCCCCCAGCCCAGCCGCCCTGGTACAGTTCATCTGCTCCTTTAGCCCTCAGGAGTCTTGGCTGGACCCCATCTCACACCCTGGCTCTGCCACTCAAGAGACCTGGGCCTCAATTTCCCATCTGAACACTGGGGCGAATAAGTCTCTACCTCAGAAGTCTATTTTAAGAGATGACAGAATCTGTGTTGAGCGTCTAGCACATTGCTTGGCACATAGTAGGCACTCAATAAATGTCAGGTTTTTAAAAAGTATTGTGTGGTTAATCAGGGCAAAAGGCCAGTAAAGTGTCCTTAGGAAACCTAGCCTCCAGTTTAAGACCACACCCAGGAGTGGCTCTTGCTGGCTCCTGGGAACAGCTGCTGCGGCCTAACCCAGAGTCTTCCCACCCAGCTAGCTAATGCCCCAAGTCTGCCCCTCACCCCCCAACCCAAGGCCCCTTGCCACCAGAATGGATAACCTCTACCAGAGCCCGTAAACGGCCCTCGTGGCTTAGGGGTCCCTCACGGCCACACGCACGGGTACAGACACATATACAGAGAGACGCAGACATGCACGTAGCCACACACAGACACACGCAGACAGATGTGCATGTGCATTCACACAGACGCACACAGACACAGACACACACAGACACACACAGAGATAGATATGTACACAGACACACAAACAGATGCACATACAGACACACACACTCACTCACTCACTCACTCACTCACACACACACTCTCCTCTCACGCTCCCGGCTCCCAGAACCTGGCGCAGGAGGATTCCGGGCAGGGCCTCCCCGACACATGCGTCGCACATTTCACCCACAGCATGGGCCAAAGACGCATTTGGAAACCAGCTTGGGAACCTCATAACCATTCATAACATTGTTCCGAGAGAAAATACAAAACATTGTCCTGTAAACAAACATATGCAATAGAATTCCTCCAAGAGCTAGGAATTGTCTATGCTGGAAAACTAACAGAGCAAGAAGAGAAAAACCACATAAACTTAGTTTGCCTTTGCAAAATTAATACCAATTACAAAAACATTTATGTGAACTGCTTACCATTTACACCTAATTACCATGCAGCACAATTATGCATACCATTAAGGGTATGCCAGATTAATTATGCTATATGTTTCATTTGATTTCACCACTACGCCCTCAGTCCATATATGCCCAACTTCCAGAGGGCCGCCCCTGTGAGCGGTCTGTACAAACCAGAGAAGTGTTGGTTTCTACACACAGACAGTGGTCCCCACCCCGCCCTATACCCAGAGACTGCCCGACTCAGGCCCAGGCCTTCTTGCCAACATCGCCACCACAAGAGTCCCTTGTGGTGAGAAGCCATCTTCCCCCCAGAGCCTCCTCCGGAAGGCAGAGATACTTCAAAGGTGTCCCCATAGGCGTGGCTGCATGTCACAGGGGACATGATACGTACAGCCCAGCCCGATGGCTGCCACGTGGACCTGCTCACAAAGGAAGTTGGCCTCAGTCTCCAGACCAAGGTCACTCTGTGCTCATTTCCCAGACCCCACTAGGGCCCTGCACCCCTTTCCCCAGCACACGGAGCCAGTGACTGGGCGCGGTCTCAGCCGTAGTCTGCCCAGGCCCCACGCAGTTCAGAGCCTCTCCCTCTGCTCTCCACACGGTCACGAGCAGCTCTGCACAGACCCTCCTCCCCTTTATTAAAAAAAGAAGGACGTGGTTCCATAGTGTAGCGGTTCGCATGTCTGTTTTACACGCAGAAGGTCCTGGGTTCGCGCCATGGTCCATGGTCTACAGCCAAGCCACCCTGAACAAGCCCAATGTCTGATCTTGGAAGCTAAGCGGGGTTGGGCCTGGTCAGTACTAGGAAGACCAGGTGCTGTAGGCATAAATAATAATAAATAATAAAATTTAAAAAAAAATGAAGAAAAGGAACTGACCCCTCCACCCTCAATCGCTAATTCTTATTTAGCTCAGCAAATGCACTTCAAATACACTGGGGCCACGCGGATTTGGGAAATAAGAGAGTCAATGGAACATGATAAATGAAACTTCCCAGGAACGGGGAAAGCAAAACGGACTGCGGAGACGGGAGGGACGGGCCTCCCGAGAGGCAGAGCAAGAAGCCGCTGAGTGAGTGAGAGGGAGAGAAAGAAAGGGCTCACTCGTGTAGACGTGCCTCCTCGGTGCCAGACAGGAACACACACGGCTGAACTGTAATCCTCAAACACTTGTGAGGCCAACTGTATAAGGATTCTTTTAAACAACGAGCGATGTAAAACATCCAGGTTTAGTGCGAGCAGCAGTTGTTAAAAACAAGCAAACAAACAAAAACGCAAGCCTGCGAGGTTACCTCCACGTGGTACATGGCAAAACTGAGACTAAGAGAGGTTAAGTGATCTGCCCCAGGGCACAGTTAAGGGGTTGCAGGGCTAAGGTGCCACACTGCCTTCTGCCTCAGTGATGCTGACCTGATTCATGTCATTTTTCTAGAAATTCTCTGGAAACTGCCCTTCCTGTGACACTCAAAACACTCATTTCTATTTTAGAGGAATAGTTTTACTTGTTTCTTTTCCATTGGCTTACCCAAACGGCTGTCCTCAGCTTATCCCCACCTATCTCATGACCCGCCTCTCAGTGGAGGGTGGACATCAATTTGACAATTCACATGCCATTCTAGGAGGGTGACAGGACGTACGTACCCCAGGTCATGCAGCTAGATTCTAGGCCTCTGGGGGAAGCTCCCAAAAAGCACAAGCCCCAGCTTAGGGCCCCAAACATCAGCATCCCTCCTGTGTGTGATACGATGCCTGCTTAAATCATTTCCCTCCTCCCAAATCTCCAGGGGTTGCTACCAGTTATGTAATAAAATGTGCCTGCCTTCCTAATCCATCACACCGGACCCTGCCCCTCCCTGGGCCCCAACCTCCAGGCCTGGTGACACAGGCTCTCTCTCTCCTTCTGCAAGCCTGGCCCAACCCACACTCCACCTGAGCAAATCCTAACCGCCCTCAGTCCCCACTCCAGCCCTGCCTCCCACGTGAAGCATTCCCAGGCTTCTTGAGACTCCCCCCAACCTGTACTCTCACAGTAAATGGCATCGCCGCTCGCACAGCTGGCTGAGGCAGAATCCAAAGGGTCCCTCCAGCTTCCCTCACCCACTCCATCGCCCAGCTGTTCCTACCAGCTCTGTTTCCTAAATGCCTTGCAAAGCATCTTTCCTCCATGTCCACACTGCTGCTCCCCTGGATTTCTGCACCAGCCTTCTGCCTGGGCTCCCTGCCCCCATCTTCACCAGTCCAATTTCTCTTCCTTGATACCCCAGGATGATCTTTCTCAGATATAAATATAAGCCTGTTACTCCAAGTCCAACACCTATCAATGCATAACGTCTCAGCCTTCCATGGTCCAGCTCTGGTTCCAGCCCTCTAGCCTCATGTCCCATCACTCGGGCCACATCAGCTCAGAAAATGTCCCCGACCACCACCTAGCTAACTGCTCCCCACCCTCGAAACTCAGCTCAAGCATCCCTGTTGTTGCCTTCCCTGATCTTCCTTTCCCCTGAATGAGATGTCCCTTCTCTAAGCCCCCATAATGCTCCAGGCATACACTGCCAGAGCTCTCTCCAACCACTTAAGATGTAATGGTCATCTCCTCTAGACTCTCACTTCTGCTGTGGACAACTTGAGGGCCAGCTCAGGTCTCTTTCATCTCTGTAGCCAGTACCCGGCACATAGTAGGTCTTTAGTAAATGAATACATGAACATTATTTGTGGATCTGAAGCAAGGGACTTCTGCAGAGAAAACCTGAGAGCTGCCAGGCCTGCCACCCTGGGGCCCTGGTGTCTCACTATGCTGAACCCCAGCTCTCTCAGATTCCAGGCCGCATGGAAGGTGTTGACAGAAGGAAATGCAGAGGCAATTGCTCAGCCCCACTGGGCTTCCCAACTGAGCTTCCAGGACCAAGCAGGCCCTCAGGCCACCACCAGTTGGGCTGGGAACCTCGGCCTATGAGAGGAAGGCAACAAACACCACATTGTTGCTGGTAATAAAACCATTAGGAATCAGTGCTGTGTGCCAGCTGCCAGGCCCGGCTGTGGTCTGGACCCTCCCAGGTCTCTAGGCCATGGTGCAGAGCTAGCCCTGCCAGCAGGCCCAGAACCCAGAAGAGAGGCTACTGCTGGCTCTGGGCCGAAGAGACTAGAGGGCAGGGAAGGGGAGGATTCAAGGCTTAGTGGACGTGCTGGGGCCCCAGTGGAAACAGATTCTAAAGAGACTGATGGAATACATCAAGATTAAGGGCCCAGAGATCAGAAGACCAGGGCTGGGGGACTCAGAGATCAACCAGTCAAATCCTGGCTTTACGGGGGAAGGGAAGAGAGGACCTAAGACCCCTAAGGACTGATGAAAATGACAGGCCTTTGTTGGGTCTTGCAGTGCACCCGGGCCTTCGCAGGGGTTATCATCATTCATAGTCATGTTATGATTTCACTCAAAGAAAAGGAAATTATATCTCCTAAGCACCTACTATGTGCCAGGCACGGTGAGGGCCATTTTCATAACATATGTCATTTTATTCAGGTAAGATGTGGATACTCTTCTTATCCCTGACACACAGATGGAAAACCGGCGGCTCAAAGACGTTTCGGTTGCACAGTAACTGAGTGATAGTGGGGCTGAGACACTAATCAAGGCCTGGCCTCCCTCTGGGTCTCTTCTCTGCCCTGTACATCTATTCCTTATGAGCCTGAGGTGGAGGGGGCTCCACAGAGGGGCCCGCTCTACACTCACCGGCAAGTTACCATTCTTTTATTTATCTTCCTGCCTTATTCCAACGGGGAGCCAAAGAAGTACACATACTCTTCCTCATGTCAAGTTCAACAGAGGCAGCCTTAGAGGGGAGAGCAAGTTCCAAGAGGGCTGGGGCAGGGGACTGTGGAAGGGGAGGTGGGCACTACTGCTAAGCGACAGGCAGAAGAATTACTATCTGCCCTTCCTCACCTCTCCACCTCGTCACCTGGGCCACTGCCGCCTGCTCATGGGCCTCCAGATAACAGAGTTGGGCACAGCTTGAGCCCACATGCCAGACAAGTTCCCCAGGCATCCCTTCTGCCCACTCCTGAAGCCCCGTTCCATCCTCCCCGAGTCACGCTATGCCAGGGCTGGGTCACCTGAGCTTCATACCAGGCCCGGGCCCTAGTCACACCTCCACTCCCCGGGGAACCATAGATCGACGCCTCTGGGAAGATCCCCAATGATTTGTTTCCCATCTTGGTTCAGAACCGAGAGTTTCGAGTCGCCATCCTATAAAGCTAACTTGGTTCACTGGCCCTGGCATGTACCCAGGTGTAGCCAGTTGCCTATTGTCCACTCTCACGAGTCCCTAACAGCCCAGGCCTTCGTTTGGAGGCCTTGGTGTCTGCCATTATTTCTCCCCGCAACCTTCCCAGGAAAGACAAGCATCTGAGTCACCCTACTCTTTGCTGTCAGTCTCCAAACCAGTTTCTTATCCATCATTGAGCCCTAGGGTGACTCAATTTTTTTTCATGTTCTTATCCAGAAACTTTAAAAAGTGTGGTTTTATTTTTGTTGTCACTAGAAAAGTAATAGTATGCATTTACATTTTTTTCAAAGATTACAAAGTACATAGTATATAAAGAAAAAAGGCAAAGTTTTTGTTGATGGGTTTGCTGTGTACCCTTCCAGAGGACTTTTTCTATGCATGTCCAAGCCCATAAATGTGTGTATTTGTATATATTTAAAAGAAATTTTACAAACGCAAGATTACAATCTGCATCTGGCTTTGCTGGGCAACCCAACCCCCCTATCATGGACATCTAACACACTCAGAATAGAAATGTTTACTACCCCATTTCAAAGGCTTTGGGGAATCTAAACAGATCCCCCTTTATCCATAAATGCGTTTATCCTTTCAGAATCTGTAATATTATTCACACAGAACTATTCCTTCAAGAGGCCCCTTCCTAACCGGTTCTGCTTGCTGGCATGTCGGAGGATCCCACCCGCCTGGTATGGGCCCGAGTGCCCTGGCCTGCCCTCCCTGGGCCCTCTGGGGAACCTCTGAAGGGAGGCCTGCTCCCAGGGCCCCCAGCCTCCCAGCCTCGGCTTCCCGGACATTTGCATGACTTGGCCCACATCCAACCCACAGCTCAGTAAACCACAGATCTGATCCCCATCATCCCATAAAGTCCCCTCTAAGCATCTTTTAATCTTTTCAAGTAAGGACCACTGGAACACCGGGATCTAGCTGATCTATTAGGTCTGGAACATCTGCACCGAACCCCAGAGTTTTCAAGTCACAGTAGCACAGCAGGAAGAGCACCAGGCTAGGAGTCAGGACACCCAAGTTCGATCCCTCCAGGTACTAGCTGGAGATGGTCCACTGTCCCCTCTGTGTATCCGAAGGGGGCAGCTAACAACTGGCTCAGAACTGAAAATGACCTTGACATTTGAAACGGAAAGAGAGAGAGAAGATCAATAGGGATGGCAGTGAACAGGGCCATGACCGCAGGAAGAGAAAACAGGAACCCGATTATAGATGTAAATGAGGCTGGGAAGCCTTAGGGGTCAAAGGGGACCACGGCAGGACAGGAGTGGGCAATGCAAAGAATGGCTGAAAAAAAATTCCACCCCCTACTGGGATTCCGCTAGGAAAGCCCCAGGTGTCTGCACCTCCTCTTCCGGTCACTGTCTTCCAGACAGGCCTGCCAGATGATCAGCAAGGGAGATGCGGCGCAGGAGACCCTGCCCGCTGGCTGTCCTTGCTGGGGGCTGCCAGGCCCCCACAGCCACACCTGGGGGAGTGGCTGTGAGCCAGGGCGCCCTGCTTTCTACGTTGGGGGCTCAGTTCTGCTGTATGTGGAAGAGGGAGGGGGGAGGACAGGGCAGAATCAGGCCCCTAGCCCCCATTTCCCTCACACTCACAGCCCCTTGCAGGAATGTTCTGGAGGCTGGAGGAGGGAATGCAAAGAGGGATACAGAGATCTCTGGGAGTCCAGGTAAGGGACCCTCCTCCCCCACCATTCACACCCTGATTTCCATCACTGGGCCACAAAGCTTACCCTGACTGCCGTTCCCCTTAATCTCCACAACCCCCTGAGGTGGGAGTAATTTAAACCCTGCTCTGTTTCTCTCCAAGTCTAAGCTCTTAAGCTCTAGTCTACAGAATATAAAGGAATCATCAAGAGCCCAAACCAAAGGAGCTCACTTGGCCCCTTCCCTTCTCCGTTTCCTCCGTCTTCTCCCCACCCTGCACACCAAAGCCACCACAAGCAGAGCAGTTCAGAGTGATTCTCCACAGGCCACACAGGAGTTACAGAGCACAGGGCCCCACTGCCCCCAAATCAGTATGGGGCCTCAGTCTGGACCCCAGCAACCTGAGGCCTTGTTCTGCCTCCCCAGCGGCTCCCCCACAGTCCAGCCACCCCATCCATGACAGCCTGGCTCCCTCCTCTCAGCCTAAAGCCCCACCTCGGTGCTTTGAGGCCCATCTCAGGTGCCGTCTCCTCCAAGAAGCCTTCCCTGATCCCCTCAGTTGGTTATGACCTCAGTCCTTTGAGCACTTTATTTCTCTCTTCCCTTTGACCTTGGCCTGCAGCTTTAGTTGGGCACATCCTAAACTCACTGTGTTCCCTCAAAGCCTAGCACAGAGCCTTGCTCACAGGAAATGCTCAGCAGGTTTCTGGTAAATGGAAGCAAATAACACCGCATTCAGGACAGAATCAGAATAATGAGCTGAAACGACAGCTCGACAGCTCGAGGGATTTAAGGTGGATACAAAGACAACCTGTTGACGATGTCACTTTATAAACTCTGGAACAGATTGCTAAGTGGCACTGAGGAGCCTCCCAGCTCCAAAGATTTTTTCCAATCAGAAGCAGCACTTTCCTCACCCATCTAAGATTTTGCAAAAGAGGCATAAAGGTGGACAAGACTTCTTAGAGCATTTCCTGCAGTGCCAGTCCATGAAAGCCGCCCAAATGAGGAAAATAACACAGCTAGCTAACACTGAGCACTTACTCTGCGCTAAGAGAGAAACACGCATTATATCATTTATCCTCACGACAGCCTCTGGTCTTATTTCCATGTTACAGGTGAGGAAACTAAAGATTGGAGAGATTATGTTAGCTACCCTAGATCTCGCAGCTGGCAAGCATCTGAACGCAGCTCCTTTGGATTCCAGGGCCCTCACTTAGGCTGCTTTGAAATGGGCTCATGTCTAAGCAAGTCTCTCTATCCCCATGCGCCTGCACATCCTGTACACAGAAAGATGCACAGAAGCCCACGTGCACCACACCCCGTCTTGCCCATACACTTAGCCAAGTGAAGGCAGGCTTGGACACACACATAACTCTCTGACAATGCATGGATTTCCGATTTGATAGTTTTTTTAGGGAAAAATAATCAAAGAGAGAAATGACTGAAAATGAGCCCTCAAGATTTGAGTGAAGAGGAATCTGGCACCTTTAGTTTATGATGAAAGCCCTGCTCAGGAGCAGCAAAGCACACAAGCCTACGGAGATGCCCAGCCTCAAAGGGGAGGCAGGCTCCTGACAGGCTCCACTATCTATTAAATACCAAAATGGAAGTGAGATCAATTCCCACGGGCTGTGCCTTGGCTTTAACTGTTGCCTGTTCCCAAGTAGAGACCAGAGACTTAACTCTCAGTGGGGCGTGGGATGGGGAAAGGGGACGTGGGTACCAAGTCAGGGACCCCAGGCCCATACAAGCAGAAGGCAACCGGAAGTGCCGAGGGAGAGGAGCATGTGATGGGCACACAACTGGCCTTCTGGCCTCAGGCTCTGGGTAGCGCTTCCAACCTAGAAGGAAATGGGGCCTGGCCTCACACTCAAACAGCCCTCAACCCAAACAAGTGTTCTCGGGGCCTAAAGTTCTCTTTCAACCCTAACTTCTAAGACTTGGATTCTAATGGTAACATTTCAGGCCCAAGGGTAGGGAGAAGGTGGTCTAGTTTTAACACTCATTAGAGAGCTGGCAAGACTTCTCCCAGAGTCCCCTTTCTATCTGGTTCCCCAAAACAGGAACTTTGAGGGAGTCTGGGCTCTTGCTGGGAAAGAACTTGGGTCTTTCGGGGAAGCTTGAGCCTAAGGAACTGGTCTAAAAGTAGGCAATGGTCACTAGGAGAAGGCAGAGCAGCAGCAAGTGGAAGAAAGCATGGCCACCAAACCTGCCGCTGGGGAAAGGACAGGGACGGAAAACAGATAAGCAGCAAGCTTCCCTGTCACTCAGCAGACACCTACGGAGGCCCTGTGAAATGTCCGATGGGGGACCCAGAGGCAGCTGAGGCAAGGTCCCTGGTCTCATGGAGACCACGGACTGATAGGAGAGAATAACATGCAGAGCAACAGCCCAAGAGAGCTATGGCAGGGGACAGTCAGTTCCCCAAAGGGCAGGACTGGCCTCGCTTCTTCCCTGCCAGGTTGCCCTAGGCAAGTATTTCTGAACTTGTCTGGTCTTCTTTGGAGGCTTTTAAAGAGGACCAATAGCAGTGATGTATGTGACTGTGATAGTAAAATACCCATAAGGGAAGGGACTCAGGCGCTTACTGTAAATTAGACTTGGGAGGAAACCTCAGAAATGGATGCACACACACGAATTTACATGTAAACCTACAGAAGGACACATGTGTGAAGGCTTAAGCAGAAGCTGTACTTTTACAGCTTCTGTGGAGTCAGATATGACAAACCTGTTTCCTGCAGGGCCCCCACGCCTCATAACATTTTCTGCTTTTAAAGGTCCGTGCCCAGAGAAGGGACCGCTCTCTCTCTCTCTCTCAGACTTCCTCTCCTTTCCCGATTACTGCTGTACAGTGAAAAAAGACCATCCCACCCCCATCCCTGAGTATGAAACTCCACCACAAGAATCAGAGCCGTAGAATTTAAAAGTTGGAATGGACTTTCAAAGCTCAGTTTAACCGCCACCCCACAGAGGAATCCTGTCCACAGACACCCTGACAGATGGCCATGGGCATCTTCTCCTGTGTTTCTCCAGTACTGGAGAGCAATCTTTGCACTGTGGACCCGTCAGTTCTTGAGTCTAGAAGGAATTCACCTTTTCTAAGGTCAGCTTCCTAACGTAGTTCCACGTGCCTGGGAAGGACAGCAAGGAAAGCCTCCGTCAGCCTGAGCCTTGAGCTGTGCTTTTGATGAGTAGCTGAAGACAAGCACCCAGGAGCTGGACAAGAGGCTAGAGAGAGAGTCAGAACCCAAAGAAGTGGGGCCAGGAAGGGAGGCAGGCAGGTGCCAGACCCGCTGTGCAAGTTTGCCTGGGGCTCCTGACTGGGTGCAGCACATGTGCACACATGCACACACATGCACATAGACTCACACTTTCACAGAGTTACCTCTCAAACAGGCCAACCAGAGCCTCGATGGGACCTGGAGGCAGAGGGAGACCACCTTTCCCCAGAAACCTAGCAGGAATTCCTGACGATCTAAGCCCAGGCAGCTCAAGAAACCACCAGGAGATGGGCCCTGCCAACAGAAGGCCAGACCAAGAGGGTCCGCCTGACAGCTGTGCTCCCCAAATCCCATAGACCAGTCCTCACACTCCAGCAATGCCTAAGGAGAAAAGCTTCCCTGGCTGCAGCTGTCACATCTGCCTGGGAGGGAGAAGGCACAGCAGCGTAGCACCTGATCCCAGGATCCCTTTGCAGCCCGCCAGCCCAGGAGGCCGGTTCAGCCGCTGGCAGCGCAGGGTGAAACATGAAGACTGAGCAGTCCCCCAGGGATGCTGATGACAGTCTCTGGGCATAGCAGTGAGGGGCACGCA
Source organism: Pteropus medius (assembly GCF_902729225.1). Classification (NCBI taxonomy): domain Eukaryota; kingdom Metazoa; phylum Chordata; class Mammalia; order Chiroptera; family Pteropodidae; genus Pteropus; species Pteropus medius. The sequence goes on along the minus strand of NW_024349800.1, from coordinate 50,941,416 downwards.
GGGTCACAGGGCAGAGGGCTCTTCTCCTGCAGGCTCCTGTCCCTGATGGTTTGGAATGGGGAGTTATGTGGTTCTGGGGCCCCAGTCCTTCCTTCCAGGCCTAACGCAGGCTGGAGCTTCCCAGCTGGGTGCAAGACGCCATCTTGGGTCAAGGTGCAGCCACGGGGTCCACAGCTGGGAAAGAGAGCCCCTAACAACCAGCGAGCCCCCACTCCCCACCCAGAGAGCCAACACCTACTCAGCTGGCTTTGCAGTAGAGAGAGGAGGCGGAAGGACGGAGAGGATGGAGAGACAAGGGGGAAAACAGAGGTGGGGTGGGAAGAGAGTGGGTGCCCCCAATAAGGGAGGCTCCAGGAAAGCCGAACGCAGTTTGGCAGCCGGAGGGCCGCGGGCCCCACCGATGGGGGGCTGGGGAGGCCGGGGCGGGCCCTGGAACCATGCCAGCTCGGTCTGCGCCGAGGGGGAGGGAGGGCAGGGCAGCCTGGGGGAGGGGAGCCAGGGTGAGGGCGGGACACGGACCGCGGCTGCCTGTGGCTCCAAAGCTCGGGGTCTCCCGGGGCGCGGGGACTTGGGCCCGAAGACCCTGATCCGCAGGCTCGGCGAGGCCTCGTCCTTCACTGTGCAGATGCGAAGCTTTCAAGGACACGTCTGCACCGGCCCAGCGGGGGTGCGTGTGCGTGAGTGTGTCCGCGTGCGTGTGTGTGCGGGGGGGGGAGGCGTTGTTGGTTGTACGGGCGACCCTGGCGTCTAACTGCGCGCCGCTCCGGGCCCCGGCCCCGCAGCTCCCATCCCCGCGTTTTCCGGCCCCCGCGGCACCGGCCCGGGATTTTCGTTCGCCCCCGCCCCGCCCCCACACTGCGGCGCCGCCGTCGCCACCGCCACCGCCGCCCGGGCTCCCACGGCCCGCGGCGGGGGCAGGGAGGAGCCAGGCGCAACGTTCCCCCTGCACGCCGCCCGGCCTTCCGCAGGGAGGTGTGCCCCCCAAGTGGCACTCTCCCCACCCTCGTCGCCCCTCCCAGATCCGCTGGCACCCCGCACCCCCAGCCACAGGTGGCCGAAGGAGGATCGCCGCGCAGCGTTCCCCGGCCCGGCCCCTCGATCACCCCTCGGACCGCCCCCGGGGGCCTCCCGGGTCCCCCGCCCCGCCGGGCCGTGGAGGGCCGGGCGCCGGGGGGAGGGGCGGGGGGCCGGGTCGTGCCAGGCTGCCATTTTCTGCCGCCGCCGCGGAGCCTGCGCGGGGCCCGGCCCCCGGCCCCCTCCCCCGATCCCTGCGGGCCGCGGCGGGAGCCGATTATTCCGGGTCCGGGTCAGCGCCCTCCTGCGCGCCGGCCGCAGGCCCCAGGCGGGGCTCCCGGGCGGAGGCAGGGCCGGAAGGCGGGGGCGGCCGGCCCCGAGCCCCTGCAGTAGTGCGGCGCCGGGCACCGCGGCTGAGGCCCGCGGTGGAGGGGGCCCCCCGCGGCATTGTATAGACTTGAACTTGAGCCCGGAGCCGGGCGGGGGCGGGAGGGGGCTCTGCGCTGGAGCGGGCGGGACGGGAGGGGGCGCCTGCCGAGCCCGCGGGGACATAAACAAACCCTCAGTATCGTCTCCCCAGGCTGTCTGGTTTACACACCCTGCCTGCAGTTCTGTTCCCCGCGAGAGGCCGAGTTGTAGGGTCCCGAGGTGTGTTCCTGATGGGCACTCCCACCTGCCGCTGCCCCCTGCCTGTCTCCTTCCTCCTTCCCTGTCTGCCTTCCTGGCTTACGCTGCCCTGGTCGTTAGTAGTAAGTGGCGTCTATTTTCACTGTGTGTGGCTGGTGGGGTCGGCTGGCCCACAGGCGCGCTGCCCTGGAGTACAGCGTCGCTCGTCCTGGTTTGGTCCTCTGAGCCTGCTGCTGCTGCTGTCTGGCGGCAAGGCTCCTCTCCTCCTCCCCGGTCTGCTCTGCCTGCCTTTGTTTGCCTGCTCACTCCCTTCTCCTCCGTTTTGTTGTCAGGCTCCTCTTCTCCGGCCTCCTCCGTTGGTCCCCTCCACTTTTCTCTCTTCTTTTCTCTGTTTCCTCCTTCCTTCCCTCCCTCCGGCCGCCCGCGGGCCCAGGCCTCCGCCCGCCGCTCGCCCCCCGCGGCCGCGCTGGCCCTGGCCCCGGCGCTGCGAAGCCGGCCCGGGAGGCAGCGCCGACTGGGGGGCCCCGGGGCGCCGCGGCGGGAGCGGCCTGGGTGTGCGGCCGGTCCTAGCGCCCTCGGCCCGACTTCTCGGCCTCTGCGGCCCCGCTGGGGGTCCCCGCAAGCTGTGAGTCTAAGGGCCGGACCCAGCAGCACCCCGACCCTGCGCTGGGCCTGGGCAACCCGCCTCGGCCGCACTCCTGGCCACTCCGGCGGGGACCTCGCTGCAGCCCTCCCCCCGCAGGGCGCTCCGCTACCTGGCGCTGCCTCTGCGCTGGGTCCCCGCATCCAGCACTGGCCGCAGGGACAGCGGCCCCTCCTCTCCCCGGGCCGGTGTCAAGTGCCTCCCCCCGGCAGCCCGCGGAGCCCCCGGCGGCCTTCGCCCTGCAGTTCTCCCGACCTCCACCAGAGCCCACTGCACTCTGCCTGCCTCAGCACTGGGGCTGGGGACAGCAACGCCGGCCCTTCCGCACAGCAACCCCCACCCCACCGCCACCCCCGCCAGGTGCCGCGGGCCGAGTGGTGGCCAACCCACTCAACAGGGCCAAGGTCGGGGCGCCAGACCCATCCAGGCCGTACTGGAGGCTTGAGCGCCTCTATAGGATGAGCCCCCTTCTAGAGAGTGAGCTCCCCATACCTTGAGGTGTCCAAGTAGAGTTGAGTGCCCTTAGTTGGGCAGTGGAAGACTGAAAGATTTCATGGGGTTGGAGGTTGAACTGAATGACACAGAAGATCCCTTCCAGCTCTGATTCTGAGCACACCTACACTCCAACCTCACGCTTACTCACCCCTTTGCTGTGGGGGTTGTTCTCATTTCCCATAGAGTTCTCAGGCCTCCAGGTTTCTGATTTGGGACAACTCCATCTACCTTCACCAGCACAGCTCATCACTCTCCTAACTGCCACCTCTGGGGCTTGGTGCTGGGCTCCCTGGCCTGACTCCCCACTTCTGCCTGCACCTCCACCAGCCATCTCCCACCCCGTGCAGTCCCATTCCACCCAGCACTTCAGCTACGTGGAAGTGCCCTAAGCGCTCTGACACACGACATGCTGTGCTCCCTTCCTCAGGCACCCACCACCCCACTGCAGGCAGGGGCAACTGAAGAGGGGAACGCAGGCCCTCACTGCTGAAAACAGTGCTACTTTTCCCTTTTACTTCACCAGCTTCTCCCCTTCCAAAGTCACAGGAACAGTTACCTAACTCTTTGGGACATGGAGCTGACCTTCATCCAAGAGGTTTTCCTTCTGGAAGCCCTCTAATGAATGCTTCCAGGTCCTTTAGTCTGTCCCACTTCCTGAACCTCAAGACCACTCTCCACACCATTGTCCTGGCTTTTTTCAGTGTCACCCTCACTCAAGTGGTCACACCATGCCACTGATGATAGGCCCTAACCATGGTCTTGACCTGGCCAGTTCCAGAGAATCAACATGTTCCTTTCATGAGGACAGGGACCACATACGTCTTCTCTGTTGTCCAGCAGTTGGCACATAGTAGGTTCTCAATAAACCTTGGTTAAATAAATATGTGCATTGCAGGCCCCATGCAGTTTTGCTTTTGACATCAAGATGGACATCCACAAACACTTTAATGCTTGGCTAAGGGTAGGACCATGTTTAGAAAAATGGCTGCCATTCCTCTCCCTTCCTCAAGAGCTTATGTAATACTGCCCCCAAAGAGCAGCAACTGTTTACCGAGTGTCTCCTGTGCATCAGGCACTGGAGTTGGCACTTTTCCCTTAGTCCTTACCAACCGTGTGAGGTACTTTGTATTCTTCACTCTACAGGTGAAGAAACAGGTTTAGTCAAAGCCATGCAGTTGGGAAGTGGCAGAGCCAAGATTCAAAGCCTGGCTCATCTGAATCTTAAATCAGTGCCTATACCTTTAAAACATTACAGTTGCTCTTAACAAGCTGACATTCTCAGGGTCAAGATGGACAATGTAAGTTTCTATTCAGTAGAATAGAAATGATGTATGATTAAATCATCAGGGGTCCATGATGTGTGTGACCTTGGATGTTTGTGTTGCTGGGGTCAAAAGGCCCAAGGTGACCATGTTAGAAGGGTTGTGTCCAGTAAGAAGCAACCCCGTGGCTACAAAGTTGGTTCCAGAGCCTGGCCCTGATATCTCTGGCATGAAGAGGTCCCTCTAGGCAATCCTGAGAGGTGGCATATCAGCCCTGGCTAACCCTACTGGGCATTCCTCACTGTGCATCGTACTGGATCCAGCTCAGATTGATTTAGCCTTTGGGATCCTACACCTCCCTCACTTGCATCTGCCCCACTGTGTCCTGACCAGAATCCTATTTGATCCTAGATCATCTGGGGTGAAGGGCAGTATCAGTAAGGATAGGTTAGGTTATCCTGTGGTAACAAACAACCATAAGTCTCGGTGACTTAAAAACAGAGGTTCTGTGGAAAACAGTATGGTGGTTCCTCACAAAAATTAAACATAGAATTACTGTATGATCCAGCATTTCCACTTCCAGGTATATACCCAAGAGAATTGAAATTAGAGACTTGAATAAACATTTGTACATAGGTGTTCATAACAGCATTATTCACAAGAGCCAAAAGGTAAAGACACACAGATATTCATCAACTGATGAGTGGATAAATAAAATGTGCCATATACATATAATGGAATATTATTTGGCCTTAAAAAAGAAGAAATTCTGACACATACTACAACATGGATGAGCCTTGAAGACATTATGCTAGTGAAATAAGTCAAGCACAGAAGAACAAATATTGTATGATTCCACTTATATGAGTTAACTAGAGTAGTCAAATTCAGAGACAAAGAAGAGTGGTTACCAAGGACTGGGGAAAGGAGGAAGAAGGAATTAGTGGTCAATGGGTACAGAGTTTCAGTTTGGGAAGTTAAAAAGTTTCAGAGCTGGATGATAGTGTTGGTTGCACAATATGTGAATGTCCTTAATACCTCTGAACTATACACTTAAAAATGGTTAAAATGGATCAACATAGTCAATTGATCATAGACAGATAAACAGATAGAAATACAGATACTCAGTTCTACAGCTACACAGATCCTGAATTATACACTTAAAAATGGTACATTTTATGTTATATATATTTTGTCACCATAAAAATAGAGCATAGTACAACTGTAAATTAAATTTATTAAATATATTATAAAAAACAAAGTTCCTTTTCTTGCTCCTGTTACATGTCTGTGTCTGTCTGCAGAGGAGTAGAGCTCATCCCCAGGCCCAGGGGTTGGTTGCTCAACCTCTGAAGGAATTCCCAGGAAGCCATGACCATACCAATAGGAAGCTGGCCCTCACCAAAGGGGACTTCCCTGCAGGCCCTCTGGTACAGCCATGAACCAAGGAAGACAACGAACCAAGGAGATTCCCCTAGGAAGCTGGATCAGGACCTGGCTCTCTTGTGGAGAAGTGAGCCCTGGCCGCCCCAGCAGCAGCATGTGCTGGCAACCCCTGCTTGCTCTTTCCCTTCTCTCTTCCAAAGTCGGCCTTTCTTGTGGATAATCTATTTTTTCTCCACCATCATAGATTTGGTGTTTTGGAGTGATTAAAATTATAGACTCTACCAGGCACCTCCAAGCCCAACACAAGTGGCCACCATCTACAGATCACTTCGTAGCTCATACCAAGTGGCCCCAGGCAGGGCACAGGCAGCAGCTGACCATGACCTGTGCCAGAACCACTTGCAAGAGGTCCCAGAACCAACACACCCAGTGGCCAGCTTCATATCACACCAGAGCACCACCTAACCACCTCCACAAAATGGCATACCCAAAGGGCAGACTCCCCAGGCACCAGCGCCCCACTAAAGCGAATCCTGCTTTGAAGGGTCAGCCTCTCCTACTGACATGCCAAAAGCAATCAAATATCAACTACAACAAGAGAATACACACAACCTGCACAAGGGACACATCTGAAGCACCTAGCTCAGGTGACCAGGCAGACTGCACCAGTGGGCCCCATAAGACACTTAGTATATAAGGCCACTCTACCAAGACCAGGAGATACAACAGCTCTACCAAACACAGGTAGGCAGCCAAAATGAGACAAACATGTCCCAAATAAAAGAACAGAACAAAACTCCAGAAAAAGAACTAAACAAAATTGAGACAAGCAGTCTATTAGATGTAGAGTTCAAACACTGGTTATAAGGATGCTCAATGATCTCAGTGAGAACTTTGACAGAGAGACAGAAAACAAAAATGGAAATAGAAAACATTTTAAAAAGTCAGAAATGAAGAATAAAATAACTGAAATGAAGACTACATTAGAAGGACCCAGTAGATTAGATGAAGTGGAGGATCGAATCAGCAATTTGGAAGATAAAATAGCATAAAACACCCAATCGGAACATCAAAAAGAAAAAGAATCCAAAAAAAAAGGATAGTTTAAGGGGCTTCTGAGACAACATCAAGCATACCAACATTTATATCATAGGAATACCAGGAGAAGAGAGAGCAAGGAATTGAAAACCTATTTGAAGAAATAACGATGGTAAACTTTCCTAACCTAGCGAAGGAAATAGACATACAAGCAAAGGAAGCAGAGAGTTCTAAACAAGATGAACTCAAAGAGGCTCACACCAAGACACATAATTAAAATGCCAAAATTTAAAGACAGAGAATATTAAAAGCAGCAAAAGAAAAGCACTTAGATACCTAGAAGGGAGCTCCCATAAGACTGTCAGTTGATTCCTCAACAAACACTTTGTAAGCTAGAAGGGATTGGCACAAAGTATTCAAAGTGACAAAAATCAAGAACATACAATCAAGATTACCCAGTAAAGCTATCATTTAGGATGGAAGGACAGCTAAAAAGCTTCCAAGACAACAAAAAGCTAAAGGAGTTCACTACCAAACCAGTATTACAACAAATGTTAAAAGGGACATCTTTAAGAAGAAGTGGAGAAAAAAGATTAAAAATAATAGAATGGCAATAACTACATATCTATTAACAATTAAATGGATTAAAAGCTCCAATCAAAAGAGTGACTGAATGAATAAGAAAACAAGACCCTTATATATGCTGCCTACAAGAGACTCACTTCAGGTCAAAAGAAAAACACAGACTGAAAGTAGGATGGAAAAAAGATATTTCATGAAAATGGAAATTAAAAATAAAAAAAAGCTGGGGTATCAGATAAAATCGTCTTTGTTTTTTTCTCCACAAGCCCCAGGGTTTTCAGGTTTCCTGAACTGCCAAACTGTCTATAAATTATGGGGTTCCCACTACCCTCTAAGGTTTGATAATTTGTTAGACTGAATCACGGAACTCAGGAAAGCACTATATTTAGTATTACAGTCCTATAAAGAATATAAATCAGGACAAATGAAATTAAGAGACACACAGGGTTAGGTCTGGGAGGGTCCCCAAAACAAAGCTTCTGTGTCCTCAGAATGCATCATTTTTCTGGCATATTGATATATGTCACCAATCAGGAAGTTGACCCAAATTTCAGGTATCCAAAGTTTTTACTGGGGTTTTATTGCATAGCAATGATTGCTTAAATCATTGGCCATGCGGTTAAACTCAATTTTTATGCCCCCTTTCCTTTCTAAAGTTTGAGAGGTCAAGATGAGCTCAAAGTCTCAATCCTCTAATCATATTATTGGTGTTTCCAGCATGGCCAGCCCCCATTCTGAAACGATCTAGAACCCAGAATGAACGGTCTCATTAGCATAAATACACTTACTCTCAAGGCTCAAAATGAATAGCAAAGACTTCCTATCACTTAAAACATTCCAAAGGTTAGAAGCTCCCTTCTAGGAAGCAGGGACAAAACCAGACAAATTCTTTATTGTAAAACAGGCTTCTACCAGTTTGTTTCTTGTATGTGTGAGTCTGTTTTGTTTTGCTTGTTCATTGATCTTGTTTTTTTTAGATTCCACATATATGTGAAATCATATAGTATTTATTTTTCTCTGCGTTATTTCACTTAGAATAATACCTTCTGGGTTTATCCATGGTGTCACAAATGGCAAGATTTAATTTCATTTATTTATTTATTTATTTCAGTTACAGTTGACATTCAGTATTATTTTATGTTAGTGTCAGGTGTACACTAACATACATTATATAATTTATGTTTTGATCCACCCAATGAGTCTAGTATATACCTCACACTATACGTAGTTGTTGCAATATTACTGACCATATTCTCTATGCTGTACTTTACATTCCTGAAAATAGATTTTAGAACAAAGACTGAAACAGGAGACAAAGAAGGACCAAGTAAATCTACTTCTGGGTATTTATCCAAAAAAAATCCAAAACACTAATTCGAAAAGACAAATGCATCCCTATGGTCATTGCAGCATTATTTAGCCAATTTATGGAAGCAAACTAAGTGTCCACCAATAGATGAATAGATACAGCAGAAGTGGAGCATATATATAATAGAATATTACTCAGCCATAAAAACAAAGAATGAACCCTTGCCATCTGCAACGACATGGATGGACCTAGAGAGTATTATGCTAATTGAAATAAGTCAGAGAAAGACAAATACCATATGATTTCACTCATATGTGGAATCTAAAAAGCAAAATAAATGAATAAAACAGAAACAAACTCATACATACAGAGGACATTTTGATGGTCTCCAGATGCGAGGGGCATTGGGAGGATGGGTAAAAAAGGGGAAGGGATTAAGAAGTACAAATTGATAGTTACAAAATGGTCCTGGGGATGTAGAGTACAGCATAGGGAATTTAGTCAATGATATTGTAGTAACTATGTATGGCGCCAGATGGGTACTAGTTTTATCAGAGTAATCGCGCCGTAAGTTATATAAATATCTAATCACTACGTTGTACACCTAAACTAATATAATGTTGTATGCCAACTGTAACTGAAAAATTAAAAAAATATTTTAAAATACATATAAAAATGTACAATTTAGTAGCATTTAGTACATTCTCAGTGCTGTGCATCCACCACTATCAGGCAGCAAGAGCATTTTGAAAGCGCTTACACAGAGAAAAAAGGTACACATGGGTGCTAGGCAGCCACTGGGGGTGGGGGGAGTGTAATGTGCTTGGCCAGCACCCTTGCCTTGGAGACAACCCTGCCCCTATTCCATGGGGTGCTGGCTGGATCTGTCAGTCCCATTGTCACCTCCTACAACCACTAATGGGGATGGGCATGTGATCCACACTATCCTACCAAATGTAGAACCTGGTTCAGGGTAGACTTGTAACCAAAGCCAGAAAACTGAAGTAACCTTCACCTGTTGAAGGGTATCTGTGGTGTTTTCAGCTTTTAGCCTCTGATTAGAAAACCGAGGCCAGGGAGGTGAACCAGCTTGCACGGGGGCACACAGGCAGAATGTGGTAGAACTGGCAGTCAAATCCTGGTCCATTTGCTGCAGTCATGTGGGGCTATCTGTGGGAAACGTCAGGCAGGTTCAATGGGAAATATGGAGATTTGAGAGTCATTGACAGTTTGACATCTGAAAGTTGCGTTTAAGGAAGGTGAGTCTGAATCAGAGGGAGGCAGCTTGGCCAGATTCGTGCTTAGCTCCAGCCGCAGAAATGGGGAAGCTCACAGCCGCCTTTCAACGGGAACATCTATTGCTGACGGAAAACAGAGATGATGAGGAGAAACGTATTCACTGATTTGGGTTGTTATAGTAACATCCAGATAAAATATATAGTCAGGGGCTGGAGGAGAAATGGAACTGCACGCAGATGAGCTGGCGGAATGAGGGGAATGACTGGAAGAATATTGCCATAGACACAGTACTGACTCACTGCGGAAGCTATGAATGGATGGGCTCGCTCTCTGAGGAGTGTGAAGACCAGAGATGCTGGGGTAGATCACAATTTGGGTGTGGGAAGAAATGACAGCAAAGGAAAGAGGAGGAGGTTCAGGGAGGCAGACGGAGAACCAGATGAGAGAATGAAGGCCAAAGACAAAGGGACTTAGCATTGACAAGGCAATGGGGTTGAGGAGAAAGGAGTATATTTGTTATCTATTGTTGCATAACAAATGAACACGAATATTAGTGGCTTAAACAACAATTATCTTACAGTTTCTGCGTGTCAGGAATCTGTGGGTGGCTTAGTAGGGTTCTATGGGTCAGGGTTTCTGACGTGCTGCAGTCAAGGTGTCTGGCTACAGTCATCTCAAGGTTTGATGGGGAAGGATATATTTCTAAGCTTATTCATGTGGTGGTTGTTGACAAGATTCAGTTTCTTACAGGTTGTTGGACTGAGGGCTTCGCCTAAGTGCTGGCTGTTGGCCAGAGGCTGCCTTCAGTTTCTAGACATGTGAGCCTCTCCATAGGGCAGTTCAGAAAAAGGCAGCTGGCTTCATCAGAGAGAGTAAGCAGGAGATGCTGAGAGTTTGGGGAAAGGTCGAAGATGCAGACTTTTATAACCTAATCTCAAACGCTTATGCCCTATTCGCTTCGTGAACAGCAAGTCACTAGGGCCAGCCCACACTCAAGGGGAGGGGAGTACACAAGGGTCTGAACATTTAGAAGCCATCTGAGAAGCTGCAAAGACAAGGTGGCTGGATTTGACCTAAGTCTCTCCCAGGTGGCCCCTGAGAGGACATTGTCAGGAGGGTGCAAGAGGAAGAAGACAGAATGGAGACAAGCGATGATACCCAAATCCCAGCTGTCCCCAGCTCCTCAGGGAGACATGGACACACTCAGGGCTTCCACACTCTTTCTGTAGACAGAGCCCCCACCAGTTCCCAGAAGACCCCAACTCAGTCGTCTCCCTAGGTTTGCTTCCTCCAACCATGCAAGCCGACAACACCTGGCTCACCATCTCTATTTCACCATCTCCAACACCAACTCGTCACTGAGGCACAGGAACCTTTTCAGTGCATGGGAGGACGGGAACCAATTCCATAACCCTTTCTACACTCCAGGACTGGCACCGTCCGAGCTGCTGCAGCCAGTAGCAACCGGCCCCCTGTCCCATCTAGAGAGTGATCTCCCTTCCCCTGCTGAGCCTGGCCAGCAACCTGGGCTGTTTTCCTGTCCCACCTCCAGCTTGGGTCTGTCTGGCTCAGAGATAATGGGTCCGCTTATGGGAGGAACACAGAGCAGTGCTGAGAAGGTAAGCGTCAGGGAGGCAGCAAATGGAATGAAGGGGAAACCCTGGGGCTAGAGACAGATATTTTGGGAGATTCATAAGAGAATCACAGGTATCACAGCTCAGTCCACATGGCAGATGTGCAGGTGTAACTATTTTTGGAAGTCCCCTTTGGGACAAGGGACATGCAGAATAACGGCCCCTAAAAATATTCACATCCTAATCCCTGAACCTGATAGGTCACATGACAAGGGGAATCAAAGTTGCAGATGGAATTAAGGATGCTAATCAGTCGACCTAGAGATGGGGAGGTTACCTGGATTATCTGGGTGGGTCTAATGTAATCACAAAGGTCCTTAGAAGTAGAGGAGGGAGGCAGAGAGGTTGTGTCAGAGTGATGCGACGTGAGAAGGACTAAACCCGCCATTGCTGCCTTTGAAGACAAAGAAAGGGGCCACTAGCCAAGGAATGTGGGCAGCCTCTGCAAGCTGGCAAAGGCAAGGAAATGAACTCTTAGGGCTTTTAGTAAGGACCACAGCCTTGCGGAAAAACCCTCTCCCCTTTTATCTTCCCCCTTGCTCCATTCTGTGGCCTGAGCCTAGGGAACTGAGGGCAGCCTGGTCCAAGGGTTGGGCGATCTGGATTCCAGCTGCCTCTAACTTGCTCTTTGAGCCTGAGGAGTCATTTTTTCCTCACTGGGCCTTAGTTTTATGAAACATGGGCTTAGTAACAGGCTCCTTGCCACCTTCCTGGTGTGGTTGAATCCAGACCACACACATAGGGATGCTCAAAGGCTAAGAAAATCCTGAGGCCCACTTTAGGGCCCTGGCCCCCACTCCAGGTCTGATTCCTTTTGCACCTTTATTCCAACATAAGATCAGGGCAAGGGATGATAGAAATGCCCCCCAACCCCCAGGATCTGGCAGGGGCTTGGAGAGTGAAACCCCTTGTTAAACAAAAGAGGGACAGAAGATCAGAGAAGTTAAGTAAGTTGCTGAAGTCCACACAGTGAGTTGGCGCCGAGCACTAAACTCAGGTTGACATCCAGCTAAGGCATATTTCCTCAGGCCGGGGTGGGGGTAGGAGGGGTGGGGAGAGTCTCCCTCAAGGAAACTTTAGTCCCAGGATAGTGTTGGGATAAAGGCAGGGGCTCTGCTTCCCTTGCCCTGATCTTATGTTGGAATTCAGGCAGATGTGGATTCAAGTGCCAGCCTGGCCACTCACCAGACGTTGTGAGCTTGTGAGTACTCTCCGGAGCGATGATCCTGCCTGATTCATTGGGTCGTTGAGAGAATTAACTGAGATAATGCTGAGGGCCTATTACAATGCCTGGCATGTAGCAAGCACTCTACAAACATCAGCTAACAGTACTTCTATTAATCGCCTCCCCCACTTCCCTCTATCCCATGTCTCATAAGGAGAGAGAGGAATGAGGACAATTCCCTCCAGATGACAATGTTTCCAATGGTCTTTCAAACTGAGCTCTCATTAGGTCCTAATCACAAACCTGAAGTCACAGCTACTGTTGTGCTAATTTTAAGGATGATGCCACTGAGGCACAGAGAGGTCTCTTGGCAAGTCAGTGGCTGAGTGGGACCAGACCTGGACGCCCAGCTCCACTCCGTGCCCACGTGGAGTTCCCCAGAGGGGCCAGGGCTCCTCCGTGCCCATGAGAATGGCTGAGGCAGTGGACCCAGGCTTCTCTGCTCACCTGTTGCCATGCAGCATATGGACATTTGGGTTCACAGCTCTGTCTCTGGACAGGTCCAACTCTAACCCTGTCCTTGCAGTATCCTCCCCCACAGTATCCCAGGATCACAGCATCCAAGAAGCACTCAGAAAACCCACCTGCCCCCAGACATCTTGACATTTCTTTACTTAGAGACCAAGCCTTTTATTCCACAATAATGAATTATCAGGGGCTAGATGTGACATGTAGCCCTGAGATATTGGGGGCCATGAACAGGGCAGGAGAACAGTAGAGAAAGAAAGGCTTGTTGGGGGGGACTTGGAGCATGGGAGCCAATTTTCCTTACCAAAACCGGGGTTCACATGTTCTTGAGGACAAGGAAACTAGGAGGAAGTTGGAATTAAGAGGGAAAATAGAGGCTGGGTGTTCAGCTATACCAGAGACTCCTCAGTTTACCCCCAGCACAAGTTACTTTACCTCAACACTCAGGGATTCCAGGGTTTGGAGCCTCTCACTCAGTGACTGGTAGAAAGAACATGACTTAGCTACTGGGGTGGCTGCTGGCTCTGCCAGGACTAATTTGGGTGCCTGAGAAGCAAGTCCTCTCTCACCACCATGGTGGTCTTAAACAAAGTGGCTCCCTACAACCCCCTGAGCCCTGACTCAGCAGATTTCCTAATTTGTAGGCTAACATAGAATAGACCTTCCCTTCCCAGCAGCCAGCCCCGAGCAAGGCCCATGGAGTCACCCTGTCTATTTCCCCCCTGACCAGGCACATCACCTCACAGTTTCCAGAGCTAGTTTTTTTCAGAAAACTCGAGTTTCTTCTTCACCCGCCAGGGAGAGGCCTGGACCTGTATTTCTAGTTCTCACAATTCCTCTGGTGCTAATCAGACCAGAATCTTATCTCCCTTCTCAGATGATTTTGGTGGCATACCTCGGCCTTTCCGTTCTATACCCCCTGACTCCCACTGATTTTTTGGCCACTGATGAGAAGGAGGGCCAGGTGGTAGATAAAGAACCTAAGGGGAGATTCTCCTCTGTATAAAATTAATATGTGACATCCAAATGATATGTAATATATTTTTAAAACCATATTTCTTGGGCTCTTGTGAGGAATCTGCTGTCCTGGTCACAAATCTAACCTGGTACTTGGCACATAGTAGGTGTTCAAAAAAATGAAAATTTACCTTCCCTACATTCTCCCCTCCTCCACCTTCCACATATTGGGAGTGCCAAAAGCACCTGGACTTTCCAGATGTCAGGCTGCTCTCCTGCCACCCCAGCCTAACTGGACCCCTCCTCCTGAACAAATCACTTCTACAGAGGCAGGCAGGCAGCAACCGAGGGCCTTATTGAGGGCCTTTGAGTGACACAAAGGAAAAATCCACCTTGAGCCAAGCAGGTCTTCAGTGTCCCCAGAGAGGATACTCTTCAGGCCTTTTTCCAAATAGGAACAAAGACCATGAATTGAATAATGATTATTTCAGTTCTGTGCCCTGACCAGGTGAGGTAGAGCAGGGTTGATGGTCAGGCCTATTCAGAAAGCGGGGAGCTGAAGACACCTTGGCTGTCAGACTTGGCGGTCTGGGTGCAACGCCAGCAGCCTGGGCTCTTCCTTGTACCTTTGGGCCACTAGCTGGAGGTGGAAAGCAGCCCTTGCACCCCCGCCCCCCGTCCGACCCCGTCCCAGTGACTGGGGACCAGGGAAAGGGTGCTACCCCCTCTCCACATCTCATCTGTTTAATGGAGTTTGGGTTGGGCCCCAAAGAGTTGCTATTGAAGCATTTAAAAACACTACTGTGTCACTTTTCTGAGCTACTTTTCCTCATCAGACCCATTCTTCTAGTCAAACAAGGATAATTTACAACAGAAATTAGGGGAAAGTTGTGGGAAAACTCACTTGAGCAAACTGGTTAAAAATCGATGTTGACAGCTCCTCAGCGTCTCCGTCCTGCACGACCCCACAGTGGCCCCTATTCGGTCTGACCGATGCGGGATGCGGAGCCTCATCTCCACGCGCCCTCCGACTCCGCCAGGTGAGCCGCCTCCGACTGGCAGAGAACTCTCTCCACAGGCGCAGCATTTGCACTCCTCTACCTCCAGGTGGCGCTGGGCTGGGGGCGGAACGTACTGTCTGTCATCCATGTGGGGGCGGGGCCTTAGAAATACTGACTTCTGATTGGTTGAGCTCAGTTTCGCTTTCCTTCTGAGTCCAGAGCGGGTCTTACGGAGAACATCCAGTCAAGGTGCCCGAGTTACTCGAGAGAGTGTGTGAGTGAGTGTGTGAGTGAGTATGTGTGTGAGTGTGTGCGTCTGTGTGTGTACGCGCGCGCGTTAATTTTTTTCTTTACAATTAAAATTGTTGCCATTTTTTATACCTTTATAAGACCTCTTAAATTTACACACCGGGAAAAATTCTTGGTCGGGCTTATTTATAAGAAATACATTGTTTATTTATAAGGGAGCTAAGGTTTAAGGTCTGCTACTCTGCCTTTTTTCATGTTTCCTTAGGTTGGTGTATGTGTATTACCAACATACTTGTATCATGGGTGTATTTTACTTGCACATTTGACAGCAGTTAAGCTTCCACTTTCTGCCAAACATTGGGCGGGGTTTGGTGGAGCCTATGGTGAGCAAAACAGACCTGGCCTTAACCTCAAGGAGCTCACAGACTTGCATCAGCAATTGCACACGTGTCCGATGAATTGTGACAATGAGAAGTGGCTAGTTCCTTGAGAGAGGGGCGTGGAGATTTGAGGAACTGCATTACTGAGTGCCGGGCAGCGCAGCCACTTCCCCAAAGAGTGCCATGCTGAATTTAAACTGATGTAATTTCAGAAACCTGGTGGACTCCCTTGTGAGGGTGGGGAAGCTGTGGAGGTGGCATAGGAGATTTGAGGCGGTTTGGGGAATACCCTGGGGCAGCAAACGTGGGCTACCCAGCCTTCTGTCTGGTTGGTGTGGAAGAAAGCCGTGGAAAGGGTGTAATTTCCAGAATATTCTTTTCTTGCTCCAGACAGAAAACCACCTTCTGGGACTGGATGTGAGAGAGGGACTTTAAACTTTGTCACTGGGAAAAATGGCCAAAGAATTAGTTTGAGGCTGGATTAGCTGCTGGGAGAGCTGACCCAGGTGGCTGGCAGCGGTGGGACATGACCCAGGGAGTCAAACAGCTAGGGCAAAAAAGTTTGTCCTCAATTGAAGACCTACCTACCAGAGCGAATTCTTGTTGCTTATAATTTTTTCTTTGTTCACCTAAAAAGCTGCCAGTTACTGCTCAGTAGGAGCAGAGACACTGAAGAGCTCACACAGCACCCTCCCCAGATGATTCACTCTCTAAACCTTCACCGGAATTTTTCCCCTGAGCATTTACTACCCCCTGCCATTACACAATCATTTATTGTCTATCTCCTGCACTAAAATGCAAGCTTCCTGAGGATGAGCACTATGTCCTTCTTTGCTGTATCCCCAGGGCCTATATGTCTGGCACGTAGTAGGTGCTCTATAAATATCTGATGAATGAATGGAGCAGATTCTTCTTGGTCTATAGAGAAACCTCCCTCGGTCTACCTGGCTATGCGTAGGTATCTCCCGTGAAGGCTAATGTGTTCTGAGCTGGCTCTCCATAGTCTTGAGCAAACCAGCCTCTTTGCGCTGAGAGAAGGCTGAGGCAAGACCCTGGTGTTTCAGAAGCTTGAAAAATCTGCCTCATGCAGAGAGCAGTTAGTCACCAGGAAGGAGTGTGCATGTACTTGGTCGGGGGTGGGGGGGCGGTGAGGTCTGTGAGGTGGCCATCCTCCACCCCCAGAAGCAGTTTTTCCTGTGATGTAAAGTCCGCAGTAGGGGCAGAAGTTTGGTTCAGTGTTCTAGACCTCACTCTCTGATCTCTGAAGGTGGCCCTTCATGTGCTTGCAGGGGAGATGAATCCCAGGCCCCAAACCTGAGCAGCTTTCACTGGCCCTAGGGAGACCCAATGGGGTGACTCTGAGCCACCTGGGCACTGGGCATGGGGCTTGCCCTGGCAGTACCAGGTTCCTCCAATTCTGTCTCGCCTATGAGTCCAGAAAGGGCCTATGAGTCCAGGAAGGGCCAGGCCAGTGGGGCTTAGCTGGCCACCTTTGCCTGAGGTGAAGGGGCCTGAAAAGGCAGCAGCACCTGCAGTGTCCAGTGGGTCAGTGTACTTAGTGTCAGACGAAGGAAAGTGATAGCTATTGATCATTTGATGTGTGCCAAGCACTTTTTCAGGTGTCTCGTGTGTTTTAATACAATCCATTAACAACCATGTAGGTTAGAATTCTTTTCATTTTATAGGTGCAGAGAATAAGGCATGACCTGTCTGAGGTCACAACCTAGACAGGAGCAGCAACAGAATTCAAATGCAGGCATATCTGCACAACTACCACCACCACCCCCGAACCCATGCTTAGTCTACTGTATCCATGCTGCCCAAGAAGACAGGGGTGGGGGCGGGGAGCCCTAAGAAGGCCGCCCCAAGGAATAGAACCCCAGCCAGGCCTCTGAGAGAGAGAGGATGGGGCAATCTAAGAGAAGAGGGAGGGCCTCCACTAGTGAGGGCACTTGGGAGCAAAGACAGAGGCAGAAGAGTTGCCTTAGCGAGGGACTTGGAAGGTGCAGGCTCTCAAGGAGAGGGAAGAGAAAAGATTCAAAAAGATAAACTAAGGCATGAGATGGCAGGTCTAGGCCAGGTCTGGAAAGGTCCTAGGGAAGCCTGGGGCAGCCTGAGGCGCCTCAGCAGGACTTGATGACTTGGGATCTACTTGGAACAGAGGGCAGGAGTCATACATGTGAGTACCTTTCAGGAGCTGGGCCTGTCGCATCCATGGACAGGTGAGCTGGAAGGCAGTGAACAGAGAGCAGAAGCAGAGGCATGCAGGATGCTAGAACTGAGAGTTGGAACAAGAGTTCAGGACTTAAACCCCCCGCTTCACTCCCCCCACCACCGCGCCCCCAAAAAAAACCCAGTGAAAGGCTCAAGACTTTAGGCAGCTAAGAAAACACCATTTGGGCAGCAGGCCTGGGTGCAAGCATTGGCTCCTCTCTTACTTGAGACGGGATCCTTACCACCCCCTTTAGCCTCTTCGAGTTTTTTCTACAGATGGCTACCCAGCCCTTTGCATCATCTTAAACCACATGTTCATTAACTGCACAAATATGAGTAAAAGACTGAAAATCAGTCTTTTACTCATATTTGTTAGGAACCATCTACACAATAATTAGGTTCTAATCTAAGTTTCATCTCCTGGCCAGTGCACCTTCTGAGTCACCATACATCAGCCGTTTGCTCACTGAGAATCGGCACCCTCTCTATGTCCAACACTCTCTCTTTTAGCTCCTTTTGCCATGTTTCAGGTTGGTAGGTGTGTGTAGGAAGGTTTATACCCTGTCTGAGGGCTCCCAACTGGTGACATCCTCAGTCACTGCCAGAGTAGAAAATTGCTTCATGTGGGCCAGGGTGACTGGACTGTCTGCCCGCTACCTCGTAAGCGCCTCCACACAGGAGCTTGCTCTTAGAGAACCTGAGGTGACCAGTCTCCTTTGGAGGACAGCATCTGGCTGAGGAGCTTTGGCTTTGGGCTGTAAAAGTGCAGGTGGGGTGTGGTGAATCATTCAGGTAGGCAATTGATGGTAGGTGGATTTTTCTTTTTTTTTTTTAAGCGATAATATGGTAACATTGTTTGTAAACTTTGTTCAGACACCATTTTAGCATTTCATAAGTGTCGACTGATGGGCAGAAATTTTATTATCTATGTTATATCTGTCTATATTTAATAAGTCATTGCACTTTAGGTATTTGTCCATAAGCACTCATTCTAGACACCAGGTATGTTGGAGAACATAGTATTACATGTTGCAAGAAAACCTAAAGAAATATGTCACCATCCTCGCCTTCAAGGAGCTTACAGTCCATTCAGGAAGATGAGAAGAAATCATGTTAATAAGGTCCAAGTTTCAGGGTCCTCTGTGTTAACTGAATGGAGACACAAATGTTTCAAGGAAGGTGAGCATCTAGGCCGGGTGGATGCTAACTTCATGATTGTGACAACATTGAAGCGTCTCCTCATACTCTTCCTCAGCTACTTGTTTCTCTAACATGACCTCTCTCCTTTCCTGCTTGTAGCCCAAGGCCATCCTGGAGAGTCACTACTACCACCTTCATATGAATGAGGTGGCCCAAGGTCATGTCTGCCAGGAACACCACCATTTGGCATTTACCTAGGCAAATTTTACATTGACCGCTGCTGAGCAAAACAGAGCCATCCACATATAGATTTGGGGTGTGGGGCTTTTGCCACTGGAGTTCCCCCTGAGTGTGATGGCGGCAGAAGTCAGAGACAGCAGGTGCTGGGAGCAGCTGACTGGGGCCAAGGGGACTGTCTCTGACTCAGCATCGAAGCCCCTCTCCAGTCCTTCTGTCCCAGAACTCTAGCTCTGCATAGAAGCAGCACGGTAAAGGGGATGGAATAATTGTGAGTGTGGAAGCTTTCTCACAAGTCTGTGCTTCCCAGAAACTCATCTGTCGTAGCTCTTAGTAAAAAGGTTGGTTCTCCTCAGTCAGAGCGAGGGCCTATGTGGGCTACTGCTTGAGAATGGCCAGAGGCATTCTCTGGCTGAGGCTTCGGAGGATGCAAGGACACCCCTGGGGAGTAGGAAAGAGGCTGACAGTTCTGTGCCCTTAGTGGACCCCAGAGCAGCTGCCCCAGGACACACAGGCCTGGTCGATGAGAGAGGCTGGCGTCTGAAGGTCTTCAGGTCTTTAGCAGACTTGTTGCCATAGGGAAATTGTGGGACCAGTATAGCCAGATAGATTCTTTCTCAGAGAAGCTATAAATCTGGATCTTTTCTGTGAAATCTCCTGATATTTCACCATTTGCAACCCATTAAATTGTTTTAAAAACACCTCCTGGGCCAACGAAAATAAGATCGGGCCACTCATTTGTTATACCCTCCAATTTAGACCCAAACAGCAAACAGAGTGTCTGCCTCTTTAGTCCAAATGGTAAAGACACGGCCGCTGTGGGGATGTGCTCCTCAAAACACTCTTTCTCCAGAGGGTGAAGTTGGCAAATGAGACTGGGACAAGGACAAGGCCAGTGTCAGTGTGCGATCACCAGCTAACCCTGACCCCTGTGAGGTTTCGGTCTGGTGTGAGGCTGAGGAGTGTATGAGAAGACAGGTGACAGCAGGTGAAGTAGAGGCTTTCTCAGGAGTCTGTCCCCATCTTGGGCCCGAGGAAGGCGGGAGGCAGGGAATCATCACTGGCCTGGGCCCAGTCTTAACGACCCTGAGGCCAGGGCACTGGTTTGTGCTGCGATTTCTTTGCCCCCTGTTGTGGGGAAGCTGGAATACATCTCCTCCCTCCCTGGAAGCTCTGTGGGCTCTCTGCATCTTGTAATTTTTAAGGTAAATCTTACAAATAGATGTACTTACTTGCTTTGTATGAGTTATAGGCCGAGTTTTGTTTGGACACGTCGATTCAAAATAAGATTGACCCTTTGGAAGATCAGCTTGCTAGAGCCATTTGCTCAGCTTCAGCTTGAGGGGTTTAATTGAAAACAGTCGGGGCGCATGGACACCTCACAGCCTCCAGATGGAAAGAGACCTCGGAGGAGGCGTTGGCTTGGAGAAGGGGATGTGCAAGAGCCAGTGAGGGAAGTTTTATCCAAGGAGGAAGATTTCGCTTCGAAAATAGTATTAAATGTGTTTTTTTAAAAATGAAGACGCTAAAGGAGCTGACCAGGAATATTTAAGACCTTACAAGCTATGACACAGTAACAGAACTTATTGGAACTCTATGTAAGAGCAGCCCTGGACAGGCTGCGAGCAGTGAAGGAACAGTCCATGTAACGAGAGACAGTACTTTTCCTGTTATTTCATATTTTGCTATCATTTTGTTTACCTATGGCTGAACGATTCTTCCTTCCGATTCCTTAGCATTTTTCTGTACATTGCGTTTGATAACACGCATCACTTTGTATTATTGCCTTTTTACATGTACACCCTCCCACCATGGGCTGTAGCCTCTTGAGGGCAGTGACAACATTTTATACACAGGACCAAGTGTGGATGGCAAATGAAGCACACTATTCCATTTTAATGCAATATGTGCTGATTTGCCTCTCTAGTTTTGCAAGGAATTTAAAAGCAGCAGAGAGGAGGGGGATCCCTTCTGTTTGGCCGGATTAGTTCAGGTCAGTCACTGGATGGCACGGATGGCAGACCTTCCTCTAGCAGAGTGAATAGCATGTGCGGAGGGGCCCCCTGTCCTGTGGTTGGGAAAGCTTGGTGATTAGACAGAAGCATCGCTGCCAGCGAATGAGGATGCTTTGTGATGTGGCTTAGACAGGGAGGGTGCGGTGAACGCTCACTTAGCCTTAGACCAGGCTATAAAGTGAGGCACAGTGGTCTGGCATGTTCTCATGGAGGAGTGTCTTTAAACACCGTTTAAGGTTCAGGATGATCCTAAGCAGCGGGCCCGGTTCCCTTGATGCACGTTAACAGAAGGAAGTCTGGAAGGACCAGGCGGGTCTCTCCGGAAGCTTCTCTACCACATCCCTGTGTGGCCCTGGACCATTTGATTTCCTTGGTGTCAATTTCCTGGGCTGTCAACGATGGTGGCTCGTTCACACTCTCAAGCACTCTCTGACTTGGCCTAACCCTGGAAGAGCAGTGGCAACAGTGCGACATCTCCCTGGGGCTAATGACTTGACGTCTTGCTGGTGCCCTCTCCCCGACCATGTCTAGTGAGGGATTCTGCCACCGGGGCTGTTGGCGGAGCCCCCTGCAAATCCCTTTAGTGTGAGGCCCAGTCAGTGCTGAATGTGACAGGTGGACCTTACAAACCTGCCCTGCAAAGCCAGGGATGGACGCTGGGGAGCCCCAGACGTTCATATTAGTTCGGGCAATGAGGCGTCCAAAACGCAGAGTGGACCTAGCGAAAGACTGCCTGAAACTCCAACGTTTCTTTCCTGTGTGAGTGTGATGATACATGGGAAGAACACCACAGCCCCAGGCCCAGAAATCTTGCTCAATGTGTGTTAGCCACAGAGGCCGAACACGTCGGGGGTCAGGTGATGCCTCTGGAGACTGTCTGCCTGAATTCAAGTCACGCTACTGGCTGCCCCTTTGTCCCTGGGGCAGTTCCAGTTGCCTTTTCTGTCAACAGGGGTGACAGTGCTAGCAGTACCTTTTAGGGAAAGCTGTGGGGATTAGTCAATGTGCTTAGAATGGTGCCTACACGCATGCGCCACGTATGTGTTGGCCCACAATGTTGTTCCTACCTTCCCTTCTTGCTGGGTCTGGCTTCATGAAGCTTGTATCTGGAGGAAAACAAACTCAACTGTCTGTGGCAGGAACAGGTTGGTTTTGCACTGACTGAAGAGTACAGGAAAAAGGTAATGGCCTGAGGTGGAGGTGACATTAGGAATGAGAGACACTATCTCGGTTGTCTTAAGATTAAAAAAAAACCTCAGGAAATCAGGGTGATTATTTTGCCATGGTAGTTTCTGACGTAGGCAGACCGGGTTCTCAACACCCTGAGCCATCTCCCCGACCCCCATACCAAACTCGGGACGCTCTTCCTCTCCCTTGGGATTCTGCGGAAGTTCAGCTGCCTTAGCAGTGTCCCTCACATAGTGAGTAGAGAGCCGTGTCACAGTGAAGCAGACGGACGGATTGTCACTTACCAATTGTGTGCTCTCAGACAAGTACTTGAACTGTTTTGTTTCTCTGTGAATCGATAACACTTACACCCCAGCTTGGTTCAGCAGATGACACTAAATAAGATGACATATGTGAACACACCTGGCACATAGTAGGCACTTAACATATGCTCATTCACTTCCCTTTAGAGCGGAGCCATCTTGAAGCCTACCTGGTTCTCATCACCCAGTAACATCAGCAAGCCCGTTTCATGCATCTTACTTTTTTCTGTTCTAGTATTTTCCCTCGGATACTCCCTCCTAGATGTCTTCAAGCCGTTCTGTTGGCTGGTTTCTCAAGGTAGTCTTCCATTTTCTTCTTTCTCTCTCCAGATGCAGGGAGGGGGTGGGGCTGGGGGCTGTGGCTTCTGAGTTGCTCCAGGGCCCTGCTGGAAGTGAGTTCCTGTCTTGGGCGTGCCTGGGTGTGCTGAGTCGAAAGGCCTTTTGGAGGGTAGCTCTGTGTGTACAATAGGGCTAGAGAGTGACCTTGCCCAGCGAGCCGTCTCCCTTGAAAGAATATGCAAGGGAAGAAAGACCCAATCTCCATCATAAAATGGGGGCAGGAAAAGTCCAGTTAGGAACCAGGTGCAGTGGGCTGTGGGCAGGTCAGCGGAGGGGCCTCAGTAAACAGAAATGTTAAACAAGGGCCTCTCCCAGCTCCACCTGAGCTTTCAACCCAGGTTTGCCAAGTGTGGCTCTAGAGGCCTTCCGATGACCCGTCTAACTCCCCTCCACTCTCCAGTAATGACTAAAGGCAAGAAGATAAGCAACTCCTTGAACCAGACAACCAAGGGGGAAACTCCATGAACCCTCTCTGAGGCTGCAGCTGAGCTCCAGAAAACCAGGGGCAGGGTGGGATGTGGAGGAGGGGGGCCATGGGGGGTGGGGGGGGGGAATAAGGCCTCTGCCTTCAGGGCCAAGGCTTACGCCTGGGGCAGGGGCCTCCAGAAAGGATTAGGGATCCCAGGGGAAAGCAGGTGCTGCATGGTCCCCACCCTAGCTGGGGGTGGAAAGCCAGGGGGGATGTAATTAGGGTAAAATCTGTGGCTTGAGAGCAGTGGCCACAACAGGTCAAAAGAATGAGATACCCTAAGCCTAGGACTGAGGAATGAGGAGAATCCACCCAGCCCAGCCCTCCTCCTGTCCCCTCCTCAGCTGTGCTCTGCCTCTCCCCATCTCTTTCTCCCTGGTCCCTCAGCCCACACATAGCTATCTTCACCCCACTGCTCCATATCCCTTGGTCCTTTGTCTTCCTCCTTTGAGGGGGCTCCCAGGGTAAGCTGGGTGGCAAAGGGTGAACCTGGGATGGTTGCCTAGGCAATAAGGAAAATAGGACAAACACCGACGAGCAGCAAGGGAAGAGGAGGCGCTACAGAGACTTAAAGCCTGGAGCCTCTTTCCTTAGATTCATCCGTCATCCAGCCTGATGTCCGTCAGAGGAGCTGGTCTAGCAGGAAGCTCAGGCGGACTCCTTCACAGCCATCTGCTGGCTCTTGCCCAGTCCGAGCTGCTTCTCTGCAACCTGCCTCCCCGGCTCCTGACTTCTTCTCTGCATGGCTTCTTTCTCAGTAGCCCCAGGGGAATAGTCTTTCCAAAAGACTAACCCCATGGGGGAGCCCCAGAGAGGTAATACCTCGAAGGACGAGGGGCCAGGGCAGACAGGGCCATCACACCTAGTCACAGTGCCTCAGGCTATTTATGAGTTGATGAACAAGACACAGAACTTACCTCCACCCAGTGGCTATTTGGCCTTGTTGAGAAGGAAAGACCCAGGAGGCCTGCTTTCTGAGGTCGTGTGGAGATGGGGGGGTCTTGACTACCAAGCCTGGAATTTCCAGGCCTGTAGATAAGAGACTTCTAGAGGCTACAGATCTAGGACCCAGGCTGAATCCCTGTTTGGGGACAAATGCGTGGTGTAGAAAGATGCCATCTTGCATAGGGAAGCTAAGAGACTAAGGCACAAAGGTCTTGGGACCAAGCCATGGTGGAGCTGGTGTGACCCATGAACTGGGACCTGAATGAAAAGCCCGTTGTGCACAGGCCCTTTGGTGTGGCACTCCCTGCCCTCCAGAAGTCAGGTTCTGACTCTAAAAAAGCCTGAGCGCCTGTGGCCTAAACTTTCCAAGCCAGAGGACCCCACGGGTGTGTGTGTGTACACACGTGCTGAGGACTCGCTGCACTGCTCAGCAAAAATGGTGGCATGTGTCTGCGCTGCCATCGTCCACGGGTCTCCGAACTCCCAACTTGGCGATGTGACAATGGGTGTAGGCTGACGTGCTAACAAGTTTTTCTGTTGCTTGGTTGAGGACTCTTGCTGGGGCTGAAGGGGATTCAGGCTATAACTGGTTATGAATTATAATGAATTCCTTATTAGTTGGCAATGTGCCCGGGCCCCAGGGGGCTATAAAGTTTCTCTGTTAGTCATGACCTATAAACTCATGGGGACACACTCTTCCCAGCCTCTTATCCTATTCCAAAACACTTCTAAGTGACTAGAATCCACTCTAAGTAGTGACCATTTCCATTTCTCCCTGCAGTGGCCTGTTTACACCCATTGTCCCCAGTCTGATGGGCTTTAGAATGCGGTGCAGTTCCTCCAAGCCCACTGCTCACTTCCTAGTTATGAATGCAGACCAGGTTTCAATTTTAATCGTTAAGGCCCTGCATTCAGTGAGGCCTGAAGACCTCAAGGGGCCTCCCCCACTGCTAAGACTCTAGACTTACTCAGCTATGAGGCATCCATGAGGTTGGTCTTCTGCAAGTTCAAGGCCTTGCTTGCGATGCTGCCTCCTCCTTTATGTCTAGGGGAAGATCTTTAATAATTCTTGGGGGCCGAAAAGAAAAAATGTAGGACCACCTGTCCTGGCACATGTTCGCCAGGCCCCCAGCCAAACAATGTGACTGTAGAGCACACCCCCTTTTCTCCTTGAAGAATGCTGACTCTGGCCTGTTTCTACCCGACTGGCTATGGCTTCTTGCACCGATGTGGATGTTTTTTTCCTCCTCCTGTGTTCAGTGGTCCTCAAACTATAGTCTTTGGCCCTAGAGAAGAACCACCAACTGCAAATTCTCTGGCTCCACTTCAGAGCTGCTGAATCAGAAACTCTGGGGGTGGGACCCAGTTATCCATATATTAATGAGCCCTTTAGGGGATTCTAAGTTTAAGAACTGCTGGTATTGTATCTTACCTAAGAGCCCCAGGTAGGAAGCCTCACTTAGTTTTCTGATCCACACTGGAGAACCTGTCCGGGTGCCATGTGGCTTGCCACTAGGGTGAGTATCTTCCTAGGGAAGATGGGCTACCTACCCCCCACACTTTGAGTCTGTAACAGTCATCTGACCCCTGGTAGAGGAGAGGCCAGAGGAGGCTAGATTTGAAATCCACTGAATGGCTCTTCACAAGCCCTTTTCTTCTAGAAGGTGCAGCAGGAATTCAGATGGCTCTAGGCATTGCCATAGCAACTGTACCTTTCTGAAGCTGTCATGGACTACAGGAACGGGGCGTAAGCAATGCAGAAGAGGGGGAATCTGCCAGTGGATAGAGCAGCAGATGAGGGTGTGATAAATGAACCTCCGCATGGCTTGGATTTACAGACCTGAGCTCGGTGGGGCCGTGACTTCCTCAGGCCCCAGGATGCATCTGGGACTTCTCTAGGGGTCTTTATTGCTACAAAATATCACTAGCCCAGGGGGCCCATGATGCTGACAGGATATGTCAGTTCCCTCAAAAGATCATCCACCTAGGTTAAATTAGGCTCCTAAATGGTCACAGCAATTAGGAAGGATGACCACTTCTGTTCCCTGTCAGGGTTGGGGAAAGGGCCCCAGCTTTAAGCTTCTGATATAAATCAGATGCCAAGAACTCAGGAGGTACCTTGGGGACTTTAGATGATGGTGGATATTCCAACCTTAAAAGAAATCAACTGTCAACAAGAATTTATATAAAAACAGAGCACCCCACGCACTGTCATGTGGGCAGCTGAGTCCAGCCCTGTGGCTCTCCAGTGCTGCTTATCATCCTCCAGGTGCTGGTACACAGTGGGAGGCTGGGAGCTCAGAGCCTCTCCTGTTGTTGGAGATGTTAACGTTTCTCCTTTGCAAAGGCAGGCAGAGAGGCACAGGCGGGGCCCAGGAGACACTGCCTGACACCACGTGCGCCTCAGCTGGCTCAAGAACATGGCTGTTTTGGTATTTTTAATCTGACCGTTCCTTTGGTTTTGTCTGCTCTGGAAGAAGCAAGCAGTTAATGTGAAGGACTGGGGGTGAGGGTGGGGGTGGGGTTCTGCCCTGTCCTCAGGGTCAGGGTGTAAAGTGTGAGAAGTCACGGTTGTGGGGGAAGTAAATGGTCGCCCAACAGTGTCATCGTAGACCCCCCATCCATCATTAGGCACTGAACGTCCCCCAGAACTTTCCACGGTTTTACTCTCACCGGTGCCCCTTCTGGCCCTCCAGACGAGCCTGGATCCCCTCTTCGTGAGTGTGTGGGAGACCATTTTCACCAATGTTTTTCTTTTACCAGAGCTCCCGCTGGCTCTCCAGGGCCTCAGCTCACTGCTGGTCAGTGTGGGCCTGCACAGCACCTGGGAGCTGCTGTGGGGGGCAAGGCCTCCACCAGGTGTGGGAGGGGGAGCGTTCACACCTGAGGGGAAGCCAGCTCCCATGTCCTTGCTTGCTCTCACCCGGCTGGAGCAATGCTCTCTGTACCTGCCCCTCACGCGGAGTACTCAAGTCCTCGACACCAAGGAGCTGGGCCTCATGGGGTAGTGCTCCCACACAAGCTCGCCCTCCTTCAGGGACGGGAGCAATCCAGGGGGAGAAGAGATGCCCGGAGAGGGAAGACCGGGCGGGCAGTTAGCCCCGCCCCTCTGTCTCGCCCTGGCTGCTCCCTCACGAGGTTTCCATGTGACGCTCTGTGTGTGTGGCTGGGTTGAGCCTGCTGGCTCTACACAGACCTCCTGAGGCAGTGGGCAGGGGTCTGCAGAGATGTGTGTGTTGGGGGGCGGGGTGCGAGAGCCAGCTGTGGGGCCTCTCACTTCATTCCAGTCACTGCCCTTTATAAATATTTATAGCATTTCTTCTACTAAAAATAACATCCTGGAGCCCAGGGAGGAGAAAAAAATAAATGCAAAGCACCGGGAATTGGGATTGCAGATCATGTGCCAGAGCGGGATGGAACCCCGCGCAAGAGAGAGGCTGCGTGAGCACCGCGCCCGGGGAACTGCTCCCCCCGCGGTCCTGGGCCAGGCCGCTGGCCCCTGGCTCTGCTGCACAGGACCCTCTTGCTGCTGCTGCTGCTGCTGCTGCTGGAAAAACCGTCCCGGGCTGCAGCGCAGAGCTCACGGCTCCCCCTTCCCGCCTAGGCTGCTCAGCGGCATCGGGGCGGGCGGAAGCCTAACCCAGTGTGAGAGAAAGGAAGGAGGCTATTTTTAGCACTCTGACCAGGGCGTAAATGTCTGTAGAAGCGAGCGAGGCCTAAAGCTGTCTTTGCACACAGAGGAAAGAAAACCTGTTTGTTTTTAAAGGTCAAAGGTAGGGAGGAAACTTGTACCCCCCACCCTGGGGAGCACCCCACATCCTGGCGAGAAGCCAGCAAGAACTCCCTCAGGTCAAACACACAGGAGACTTGTGTTGTTTCTTTTCTCTTTTCAACCTCCCAGTAGATTCCTGTGGCAGAGATGAGACCATGCCCCAAGGGGAGCGGTGAAGATGCTAGTTCATGCAGGACTGTGCGAGTGGGCCCTCCACCAGTGGGGCATCAGGTGGTCCCTCCCACTTCCCACTGGCTCTGGGCTCCCTCTTCCTGGCTGGTAGTGATGTCTGGCAGCTTGCAAGCCTGATCCAGGTGTGTAGCGGAAAGATGGACAGGAATGCGCCTCTGGGGGAGGACTTTGCCTTCCTCAGGTCGATGCCAGCTTGCTCCACGTCCCCTGTGCCTGTGCAGGACAGATGCACTGTTACAGGCACTGCCCAAGGCCTCTGAGCAAATGCTGCTAACAACTGCTGGGGACGAGACAGTGCAGGGATGGGCTGTCAGGAAGCTTCCTTTCACCTCGGGAGATGCAAAGGGCTGACAACACTCACACCTCTTTAGGGAAAGGCACACTCTTTCCAGAGGCACCCAGAGTCTCTGGAGTCGTTGCTTAGGTCACCAGGCCAGGAAACATTTCAAGAGAAGGGAGAAAAACTGGGTTTGCAATGTAAGGTTTGGAATGTGCTGGTTTCTTGGGAAGAATTGACTGAGGAGGGCAGAGAGGTCGGAGACTTGCCTGTAAACACTGCGAGGGAGGGAAGAAAGCCTCGTGCTGAAGACAGCAGACCTTAAGGCGCCTCTGAAAATGAACCACCTGAGTTTTTATGCTTTTCATCTGACTCCTCACCACGGGTGAGTTTCTCCTAACTTCTAATAGGGTCAGAAACAGTGTTAGGAGAAGACCCAGCCCAGATTTTAGTTCTGGCATCAAGCTCTTGGGTCAGGTCATGGGCCTTTGGTTTCCTTATCTGCATGAAGAGGGGGTGGGCCAGAAGCCTCAGACTGCCTTTCCTTGTCCCCCAGTTCCTGTGCCCTGGGGACAGGGTTTCTGGCAGCCTCCCAAAGGGCAAGTCGGCTCCTGACTCCTTTGCTGGCTGGGGCGGCCTGGGGCTGCTGTAAGGAAGAGCCTTGGCGGAATGTGCAGTGAGTGTAGGTAAAAGCCTGCCTGAGCCCTGGGGGCTCTGATTTCCAGGGCAGGGAGAATTTCTGCAGCTTGGGTGCTGCCCTCCATAGCCTGCAGGATCCCTGACTCAGTGCAGGCTCAGAGACAGCAGGTCCCAGGGTGCAGGTGGAACAGGGCCCTGGTGCGGATGGGTGGGGGCGGGTGTCAGGGAAAGGCCCAGAGGCTGCTCCAAGATAGACCACTTGGAAGAGTCTGGAAAAATTCCTTTTCTGGATCATGAGGCTGCAGCCCTGCCTTCTCTGCCTGGAAGTTGGCCTAACTTTGAAACACAAGAAGTAGGGGAGGGGAGGGCAGAAAAGATTGAAAAATAAAGATAAATCTCATGGCTGCACCAAAGGCATCTATCCTTGAAATAACTCTTCTCTGGAACAGATTGGTTGTCCAATTATTTTCATCCCTTCCTTTCAGTGAGCATGCCCAGAAGCTGCAGTATCTTGGAACTGGAACTAGGTAAGAGTTAAGGTCCTGAGATGGAAAAATGTGAAAGACTAATTCCTAAAGTCAATGGGCGTTTGCCTGTGGGGAAATCTGTACTTTTATTAATTTTTTTAGGAAGTGAGAAGGTGCAGCATGGCCAGGTGCCACGGGAAATGGCTTGGCTGGCTTTGTGGGGTCAGTGTGATCCTGCATGACAGAAATAGGTGTCTGTGGTGAGGAACTGCAGCAGGTTACAGTTCTGGATGACGGAACCTCAGGGGTACACTGGCTGTGGTTTGCACCCCCATAGAGAAATGACACTGGCCATGGGAAAACAGGGACAAAGAGGCAGAGGCAGCCCCAAGGTGTGGGTGGCCCTCAGCCGACCTCTGAGGCCTGATCCTAGAGCCTGTCCACCCAGCAGATTCTGGTCTGCCAACTGCATCCCGACACAGGTGACACCAAGCCCTGCCTGAGGCCCAGCTCCAGCACAAGACAGGTCGAGGCCTGTACCCCGGGCCCAGCGGGTACGCTGGCAGGGCTGGGCAAGGGGAAGAGGTGCAGTTGGGCTCTTGAAGAAAACCCTGAACTTGGGTTCCAGCTGCTAGGATGGCTCTGGCCTGGGAGGTGTGACTGAAGAAAGGGAGGAGGGAAACAAAGGCCTTAACTACGAAGGGAAAGGGGCCGCGGGGAACGCAGAGAACGCTCTGTACTCACCACGTTTCCTCTCTGTCCCGGCTCCTCCGCTAACCTGTGCAACACGGACACAAACAACACACCGAGGTCACAGCCGGTGTCTACTCACCACCCTGGATCTTCTCCCAGGGGCCTCCCTGACCCCCGAACCCACGGGCTTCTGGACATGCCTCTCCCCTTGCTCTCTGTAGGACGACTTTCCTGATCCAGCATGAAAACAGGGGAGGGTCATACTACCTACAATCGGCAACTGCAACCGACATAAAACAGCCACGGAGACAAGTGCCTCTCGGGAGAAGGAAATACTAATACTAAAATGGAAACAAAGCCACCTGAACTCTAGGGAACAGTTACATCAGGGAGGCACACAGCCCATCTGGTCCTGAAAACGAACGAGGTGAAAATGAATGAAACTTCAACACAGGCGGTATTCCTTCCTGCAGACGCATCTGCTCGGGCGCGCTAAATCCTCCTCTCGCTCACCCTGGAATCATGAACACCGCCTGGACCCTCAAACGCCTGTGTCTACACCCACAGAGGGCCATCGCTACCAGTCCACCAGACATGCACACGTTCTT
This sequence comes from Pteropus medius, assembly GCF_902729225.1. Taxonomy (NCBI): domain Eukaryota; kingdom Metazoa; phylum Chordata; class Mammalia; order Chiroptera; family Pteropodidae; genus Pteropus; species Pteropus medius. The sequence continues at coordinate 50,910,410 of NW_024349800.1, read as the reverse complement.
TAAGTGTGCAAACCGGGATTACAGCTCCCAACACCATGGATGGCAGGTTCTGGAAGAAGCGATTCTGAAGAACACAGGGGTGTAACACGAGGCGTAGCTGAGACCAACTTAGGGCTCTGAAGTAACACGAGGGGAGTTCTGCTTGTCTATGTGTCATCTCTGTAGTCTGGTTATAAGCACTCAGCACTGAAGGTGAGGGGTGGGGTGAGGGGATACAAAGTAGAATGGTACCCCAGTAGAGGAGAAGCATTCCCCAGGATGCAGCCAGAGAGCCAAGGCAGGGCAGGGAGAGGCCTGAGAGGCGAATGCAGTTGGGCAGTCCAGCTCGGACATGACATTTGCAAAAGTATCCATTTGGCTCTCAAGGTTTTTGCATCGAGTAGACTATGCTTGCCTGATGGGGTGCTGACCAAGTTGTGTTTATATTATGTGAACATGATTTCAACCTCAAAGAAGTAAATCTTCTCTCTCTTTTTGGTTGATAGTTACGGCTCTCTAATGCCCAGGTGACAGTAGCTACTGCAATATCAGTCTATAGTAAAATCCCAAGCCTAGATCATGGCAGAGAATCAGAAGGTCCATCCATACAAACACTTGGTTTTAGAATTATATCCACATAACAGCTTCATTTTAGCTTCAGAGACATATTCTAGGACCTTTACAATGTTGAAAGTCAAACATTTTTTAAAAAATCGTATCCATTTCTCACCCCAACTCTTAACACTCTTTCCCTCAGGGATGATTTAATCTAAAAGTCACAGAAATAGCTTATAAAAAGATTTCACCGAGACATACAGAAACTCTGGTACATGCACTGAAAGAGACATGAGGCGATTCTAAGAGCGAGAGGGACAGAAAGGAGAGATGCTGGCAGGTGTAAGGACAGAGGGCCCGAGGCCGGGGGATACCAGGCAAGGGAACCATACCCAGTCCACACGTGAGACACGGCCTGCACACAGACTTAAACCAGGACCAGGTCGGTGGGCAGGGCAGAGTCCTCTGTATGCTTCGGGGTAGCGGAGGGAGGCTGAGGAGAGGCCATGGGAAAAGCTGTTGGGGAAGGGAGGGTATACGGGAAGAGAGGCCAAAGCAGCAGCTGTTACGTCTTCAGCCAAGAACATTCCACATGAATGCCAGGATCTGGTTGGACTGTGTGTGCGCGTGTGTGCTTGTGTTTGGAGCATGTATTTACATAAATGTAAATTCATCTCTGTGCAACTCTTCTCTTCTCCCTTTTCGCTATAACCTTCCTGTCCTGCCTTCTTCCCAGTCTCCCACCAGCACAGGAAAGTCAGTCTCCCCTACATTTCTTTGTGGCATTTCTTGATGTTTCAAAGACCACTGCCCTCTACTTCTGACATTCTGACATCCATGCCAAATGATGTCATTCTCATCAATTCCTCACTTTCTCTCAGGCCTTGGTCTGGTTCACTAGATGATTTTAGCTCCTGAAGGATGTTTTTCCTCTTCTCCCAGATTCTTCCTTGGGTCAAAGGTATGCTGACATAGTCCAGGGCCCTCTCTCTCTTATCCACACTAGCTCCTCTTGGCAAACCATGCTGCAGACCCTCTATCCCAAGGTGCTTCCCCTTTCCCATCACAATTCTTGCCTGTACTGACCTCTTTTCTACCCTTCCTTTCTTCACTTAAGTCTACTAGTCTGCTCAGACTAAAGCATGGGTGTCAGAGTTAGACAAACCTGGGCTGAATCCAAGCTCTGCCACTTACTCCCTGTGCAAGTTCTTTAACCGCTCTGAGCCTTGTCTAGAATCCGTCCCCGGTGGGGCTGTGCAAGCAAACAGGAGGGGTGTTTAAGCGTGGAGCAGTCAACGGGGACCTTCCACACCCTCGCTGCCTCGGGATGGCACGCCATCTTTCTCCCTGACGAAGTGCTCTCTAGCGCATCGCCCTGTTTATCAGATTCGTTCACTTACGGACATCCCACTACATGCCAGCCAGGGTTCTAGACACTAGGGACAGGACGCGAACAAAGCAGACCAAAATCTCTGCCTTGTGGAGCTTATATTTTGAAGGAATCCAGCAACAGACATATTAATATGTAACAGAAATAAGAGCTAACTCTCAAATGTTCAAAGAGAATTCTGTTATCTGCTCAGTGTAACACAGAAGCATGAAGATTAAAAGCAGGAAGGTTGGTGTCAGAAAGACCCAGTTCAAACCCAAAATCTGTCACTGAATAGCTACATGATCTAAATTTCTCTGAGCCTATTTCGTCGGTAAAATAGAAATATTACTACATATCTCACAGGGTTAAGGATTAAATGAGACTGTATGTGGCCATCACTTAGCACAGCTCTTCATATATAACAAGTATTAAGGAGGGTTTATACTCAATAAAACCAGGGAGGCATTACAGACAGACCTCGTTTTGTTGTACTTGGCTTTACTTTGGTTCACAGATATTGTGTTTTTTTTTTTACAAATTGAAGGCACGACCCTTCACCAGCAAAACGATTACGGCTCGTTTTATTGCAATTCTTGCTTTACTGCGGTGGTCTGGAACCACACCTGCGATATCCCCAAGGTACACCTGCACTGTCCTTTGCTGACACCCCTCAATTGCCGTTCATTCTTCTGTGACGCCACAATACCATTCGGCTATTCTGCCTACAATAATCTCATCTTTTTCAGAAACCTTTCTTATATTTATGATCGTACGACGTTCGATGACTAACTTTTCCCGCCACTTCTTTTTGCCTATTTAGTCTGCGTATCTTAGTCTTGCTTTCCCAACGATGTTATAAACTCCCTGAGGCGAGGGATCATGTTTTGTTTTACTTGTATCTACTTTCTCTATCCCAAGCATCTGTCATCGTATCAGAAATCAGAAAGCTTTGCTGATCTACTGACTCTATCGCCTCTACAGAAAAACTTGACGGTCGGTTGGGAAAAGTAGGTAGAAGGAATTGTGGGAATTTGAAAGCTTTGGGGCAAGGCGGCAGAAGGAAGGAAAGCAGAAACAGAAGGGAGAAGGGGATTTCCTTCAGGGGCTAGAGAGCTCTGGCTCCCATTCCAACTAGGGGTCCTGTTGAGCTGCCTTTACCTCTGTCTTTCCCATTCTGCATCTTCTCTTCTTCTTCCTCTGCACCTTCCTCTGCTGTGAAAACAAGTCCAAGGAGGCCCGTGACCCTTCAGCAGAGGACAAGCATAGAAGGGGGGTAAAGGGAGTAACTCAGGAGGCTTGGGATGAAACCCTAGCTAAAGGCTCACGGCTGAAGCCTCGCAGGTGCTTACCTAGTTTGCATCCTGTGTGGTCCGCACCCCAACCCTGTTTAACAGGATCTACCCAGAAGTCCTGAGCCCTTAGAAACAGAGCAGACTGATGTCACCTATCCTGTTGCTGGCTTCCCTGGTGACTGGCGTGGGGGTGGCTGCCTCTTCTCTATGCCTGTTTTCTCTAGGGTGATGACATCCTCTAGGGATGCAGCTAATATCTTGCATTCAGGTTAAAGAAAGCAACCATAAAAGTACATGGCGGGGAATGCCTAGATTAACTGTCCTCCGTAAAAACAAACAACTAGAGGTTTTAGCTGACGACAATCTTAAAATGCCTGAACAGTGCAATGTGGCTGTGTGTGTGTAGGGGCGAAGAATGTCACCTAAGTTTGCTTTGGCAGTGGCCTGCTCAGGGAGGTCACAGTTCACTGTCCTCTGCTGTGATATGGAGACTGAGCCCTGGGAACTCAGCTACATGCTGGCGTGGGTGAGCAGGATGGTGAAGTAAAAGCCACGTTACATTCAAGATGGCTGAGGGAACTGCGAACAGTGCCTGAAGAGGAGCAGGCTTAGGGAGAACCGTGTTGTCTGCCATCCAATACCTGAAAGGCGACACGAAGAGGAGGGACTGAACTTACTCTGGGTAACTTTAGAGGGTGGAGTGAGGATAAATCCGTTACAGAAGGCAGATTTCGGCTCCCTGATAAGAAAGAACTTCCCAATGATGAGAGCTGGTCATGAATGAGCTCAATGGAAATATTCAAACAGAGGACTTTTATATCGAGAGGTGAGCTAGAGCAAATGACTTCTAAGATCCTATCCAACTCTGATTCCATTATTTATAAAAATATTTCAAAAAAGATGAGAAGGGCAAGCTAGGGATATAAATAGTACAGAATATATGTAAAGATACTCTGAGTATCAGCCACTTCCACAGTGACTGAAAACGTGCTGGTGTTGGGTAAGGCTCTTCCCTTCCCTGAGAGACTGGCAGCCTCACATGTAAAAGGAATTTATTTCTGCATTTTATAGAGATACTGCGCCACGTGTGGACTTAGTCCACATCGACTTATGGACTTCAGAGCTTGAGAGAGTAGAGCATCAGTGAAAGGCTCCCCGGCGGGACTGCAGATGTGACATCTTGTCCTATGTGGGGATGAGGGCGATGCTAAGGGCATTGGCTTAATGTGCTTAAGACTTAAGTTCTGGGACCAGCTTTGCCTCTTCGAGCTGCAGAACTTTAGATGAGTCACTCTTCTGATAATCACTCGCTGGATTTCTAAAGTAAGGGGACTGAACCACGTGATCTCTAAGGCACCTTCCAAATATCTTACTTAATTTTGTTAAAACCGTCCATTCCTACTGTGAGAGATTGCCAAGTATCCCCCTAAACTTTTAGTTTTTATGAAGCTTTGTGTTTACTGATGTCCAGTTACCTCTCGTCCCAGTGTGAGGACCTCATGAGCCACTTATTTTACATAAACTGTAGTAAGTGGCCACCAGGCACAAGTGTGGTTAATTCCATGACTCTAAATCTCCTAAGAAATTCCCTCTAGATGTGGGGTTTCTGTGAGGAGCTGTATTAGGGAAGGCACTTTCTAGTCAGGTGTGAATTCACCTAAAAGGCTGTCACCTCGTCTGTTTACACATGTATGCATGGGGGCAGAGCTTCTGATGGGGACTGAGAAATGGTACCAGAATACAGAAAGTGTCACATTAATGTTCCCTGCACAGGAGAATCGGCATCTTAACTGGATTGGAAATACAACCTAGGCCACACACTTATTCTCTTCTAAATGAAAATAGGCAGATTTGAGAGCAAAGCCGTGGACTGACGATTTCAACGTATGTGTTTGAATAAGTGTGTGCGTTTGAGCAGCGCGTGGAAAAACTGCTTTCTATTTTTATTTAATAACCTTGTTAAGCTACTTCGATGCATTTAAAAGCACCACATTAAGTGAAAAGAAACAAAAGGGCCATCTGCATGAGTGACCTACGGCAAGGGAACCCACTTGTTTAATATATAACATGGGAATCTGACCGCTGTCAAAAAATTAGCAAACATCTGGAAGCTACAAAACTGATGGAGTCATAGGGATTCTTAATGACATGATGATCTGGGAATGGCCCTTTTTCCCTCTCTCTCTTTCCTGGGTTTTATGTAAGGAGGAAAAGGCCATGAGGTAAAGGTCTCTGGAAAATCGATGCAATCTAAGTGAGGGAGAGACTGAGAAAGAAGACAGACATGAGGCTGAATATAAGGAAGGAAGGAAGGAAGCCACGGAGGCGGGTCATGAACTTCACGTGAAATCAGAGCCTAGTCATGGACAGAAGGAGAGACTAGGGTTTCAAAACCGAATCCAGCAGGAGAGAGCAGAAAGGCAGCTGGGAGAAAGTCCAGGAGTTTTTGTGGCCGATTCGGCTCCAGTCGTCCAGGGAAGCTTCGGAATGAGGTGGACGGTCAGGCCTAGGGAAAGGGCAGCTGCGGACAGAGCACGGACGGGAGACACATTAAGTGAGGAAGGGGCCTCCCTGTACTTAGAGACGGGAGCTTCTTTAACTTCTGAACTGTCTGCTCTCCAGGGTGTACTCGTAAGAGAAACCTAAATGTGTTATCATCTCTGAGATCGTGCGTGGCAGAGAGCCCCTCTGTGGGAAGACATCCGGCGCGTTCCTAGAAGGCAAAAAGGCCGCGTGGGGAAACGAGGCGGGGCGTGCTCCGGGCGGACGTGTCACCCCGAGGACGCGAGCTGGGCGTGCGGACTGAAGGGGAGGCATGAGGCCAGGCGGGAGCTCTGGGCTTCACCTGAGTGGAGCTCCTTCACCAGGGATGACATGGTGTTGGTGATGGAGTCGGCAGCCACCAGCAGGTCATTGCGGAGGTTTCTCCTCGTACCTGAGGAGAGTCAGAGCAGATGGCGATGCCAGGTGGGTGGGCGTGGAGGAGAGAGAGCAGAGTAAATGACTCCGTCTGCCAGGCCCTTGGACGTGGGGTGGAATACCAAAGGGGAGATGGGGCCACAGCAGCTTGACCTGCTCCCAGGCACATCGGAAGCATGAGGTACCCAAGTCCGTTGTTCTCCTCCCTCTTCTTTTCTCCTGGAAGAGCCGGGCCCTGTCAACTCCATGCTTCTTAGCCCCAATCAAAAGAGCTGGTCCCAGAGCAAACACCGATCCAAGGAGCTCCTCGGCCTCAGGCGGGCCTTCGCTCTCCAGCGCTTCCCCCTCCCTGCTTTTTGTCTCCACCCCAACGATCCTTCCTTAGCCACCTCGTCTTCATTGCTGGTCGCCAGCTCCCTGGATGACTGTGGCAATCGCACGCTGAGTGTGCCTTCAGCAAGGTCCTATTTGGAGTTCTACTCTTCCTTCTCTTGCAAGTGCCCTCACTAGCGAAGGCCCTGCCCTCTTCCCTTAGATTGCCCCATCCTCTCTCTCTCAGAGGCCTGGCTGGGGTTCTATTCCTTGGGGAGGCCTTCCAGGGCAAGCACATACTTTGGGGGAATTAATCCATTCAATTCCTCTGGAGGAAGCAAAGCCCAAAGGACAAGGCACTTCTCACAACCCGGTAAAAAGAGCACAGAAGCCCACGAGGCCTGTTCTTCGAACGCATACTAAACCTACAGACCTCCTGTTGGAGACCAGACAGACCATCCAAGGAGAACAGGCCAGCATCTGACTTATTTATACCATAGATAAAAATCTGAGAATTTAAAGCTAAGCACACAGAAGACAAGAAATGGGAAAAACCTCAGTGAGAATCTCGTCTGTGTTTCCGAACCCCTTCAGCTCTCCATCATACTCTGTTCCCAGAACTCACCTTGTGCAAAGGCCTCCTGCATGTCTCCACCGACTCCGCTCAGTGAGTCCTGCGGGCAGTGGGTGGGTGTGGAGCCAGCAGATGTTGAGCGGACGGGCATGGGCATTGGGTGGCCACCTCCGTGAGTGGGCGATGTATGTGGCGATCCTGTGGCCTGAGCCTGGGAGAATCGAAGGGATAAAATACGTTATCTCAGGTATCTTACCTCTTTGAAGGGGGAAAGTCCGTTGTCTGAGTCAATCTGAGTCAGCTGACAGGGCTTCAGTTCAGCGGTGCACTGCACTGCGTGATCATGTTTGAAAGGAAGGAGTCAGGCTCCCTCCGGGACTAGAGAGAGGAAGAAAAAGTAAAAAGAAAGAGAGAGGGAGAGAGGCCAAAAGGGGAGGAGGGAGACAGAACATCATAAGAATGGACTAAAAGTGGGAGGGAAGCAGAGCACAGGGGTGGGGAGCCTTTCAGGTGGATAGACTAAGCAGCGTAGCTGAGTTGGGGATCTGAGAGGGGTTGGGGTCACACAGTCGGGAAATAATACACAAGCACCTTTCATTTTTCTTTGCAAACACAGTCATGGACATTATCTCATTTGATCCTCACGATACCTTGTGAGTAGAAAGGATATATATTTTGGTATCTATTTTATAGGAGAAAAACAAGGATGAATGAGTAAGAGCTTTGTGTCACGCTATACAGCTCGTCGGTGGGAGATGCTGGGCTAACCCTCCCACTTCGAGGGCAATGATGCATACTCTGCCCTTCTGCAGTTCCCAGAGCACACAGAACATGTGCCTGAGTTTGTGTGTCAGGAGCTCAGAGGCAGGTAGGCTGCTTCCTGGGAACTGAGTCATCTGGCCTGTCACACTGCACGTGTCAAACACACACAGCGAGCTCTTTCGTGGGCCATCTTGTGGGGACTAGGTAGGAATGGACACACGTTTATTGGAACTAAACTTCACTTATGAAAGCTCTGGTGCAGTTTTGGAGAAATCTTGGAGCAATGGGATAAAGTTTAAAACTCTAGCTAAAGGGAGCTCACTGAGATTTAGGCTCTGCTGCCTCTCAAAGCATGGAAGATAGACTGGAATTTTCTGTGGAAGCAAAGCTGGGAACATATACGCCAGAGTGTGCAAATGAGTGCAAATGAAGATCATTATCTTTTTTTGGATCTAGCTCAGAAAACCCACATACAAGTAGAATCTGCCCGAACAGGCTACCAGGCTTTATGCACAAAGCCTCACCTCGATGCTGCAACCAGTGTGGGCGCTGGACTAAACAGAAACGGTCTGCAGATTGTTCTCCATTGTCCCTACTTTGATGTATGTGTGTTTGGATATGTTTTAACTTGAGATATTAAAAAAAAATACAGAAAGTAAAAAAGTATAATGTAATATACCAGTCAAATTGATAATGTTAATACTGTATCAAATTTATTTCAGCCTCAAAACAATGCAGATAAATCTGTAGTCAAATGCTCTACCCTTGAGCTACACACCCTGATTAGATAAATCTGAAGACCCTTTTGCCACCAATTCAGTTCCCTCGCATTATCCCTTCAGAGATTACATTATCAAAGATTCTGCTGTGAAATACTGAACCTATGTATACATATGAAACTATGAATAATATATGATATTTCATGCTTTTAAATTCTGCATGAATAGTATCATACCACACATATCATTTTGCAATTTGCTTTCATCACTTAGCATACTTTTTTGAGGTCTTTCTGTGATTCAAATAATATGAATTTAGACCCTTATCTCACATTATACAGAAAAACTAACTCAAAAATGGATCATGTTAAGCATAAGAAAACTATAAAACTCTTAGAAAAAAAAGATTAGGCAATGACTTTTTAGATATGACAAAAAGCACAGCTACAAAAGAAAAAATAGATAAATAGAACTTCATCAAAATTAAAAACTTTTTTCCAAGGACACCTTTAATAAAGTAAAGGACAAGTCACAGAATGAAAGAAAATTTTACAAACCATATATCTGATAAGGCAGGGGACCCTAACCCACGGGCTGCAGACCGGTACTGGTCTGTGGCCTGTTAGGAACATGGCTGCAAAGCAGGAGGTGAGCAGTGGGTCGAGCCAGCAAAGCTTCACCTGTATTTGTAGCCACTCCCCAGCGCTAGCATCACCGCCTCAGCTCCACCTCAGATCATCAGGCATTAGATTCTCATAGGAGCACCGGTCCCTGGTGCCAAAAGGGTTGGGACCACTGCGATAAGGGATTTGTATCTAGATTATATAAAGAACTCTACGCTCAATAATAAGAGAACAAGTAACCTAATTTAAAAGTGGGCAAAAGATCTGAGTAGATATTCTCCAAAGATATACAAGTGTCCAATAAACATATGAAAAGATGCTCAACATCATTAGCCATCAGGGAGAAGCAAATTAAAACCACAATGAGATACCATTTCACACTCATTAGGATGACTATAATAAAAAAGACAAATGATAACAAGTGTTGACAAGGATGTGGAGAAATTAGAACCCTTGTAATCTGCTGATAGGAATCTAAAATGGTACAGCTGCTTTGGAAAACAGTCTGGCAGTTCCTCAAAAGGTTAAACACTGAGTACCATATGACCCAGAAATTCTACTCCTATGTGTATATACCCGAGAGAAATGAAAACTTATGCCTTCACAAAAATTTGTACACAAGTGTTCATAGCGGCGTTATATACAATAGCCAAAAAGTGGAAATGATCAAAATACCCATCAACTGATGAATGATTGAAATAAAACATGGTATATTCTTACAATGAAATATGAGTCAGCGATAAAAAGGAATGAAGTACCGATGCATCTACAACGTGGACAAATCTTGAAAATATGCTAAGTAAAAGAAGCCAGTTACAAAACCATATATTATTTGATTACATTCATATGAAATGTACAGAATAGGCAAATCTATAGAGACAGAAAGTAGATTAGTGGTTGTCTGGGGCTGGGAGACTTGGGAGGAATAAGAACTGTGTGCTAACAAGTGTAGGGTTCTTTTTGGGTGATAAAATGTTCTGAAATTGATTGTGGTGATGGCTGCACAACTCTGAATAAATTTAAAACCACTGAATTGTACACTTTAAAAGGGTGAACGGTATGGTATGCAAAGTATATCTCAGTAAAACTATTATAAAAAAGATACCACTAAGAAAAATAAAGATAAGCCATAGACTGGGAGAAATATTTGCAAATTATATCTGATAAGCAACTTGTGGGTCTTTGCAAAGATTGTTTTTTGGATTTGACACCAAAAGCAAAGGTAACAAAAGCAAAAATAAACAAGTGGGACTCCATCAAACGAAAACGCTCTGCACAGCAAAAGAAACTATCAACAAATGAAAAGGCAACCTACCAAATGAGTGAAAATATTTGCATGTCATATATGTGATAAGGAGTTAATACGCAAAATAAATAAAGAACTCATGCAACTCAATACCAAAATAACAAACGATGAGATTAAAAACTGGGTAGAGGAAGCGAACAGACATTTTTCAAAAGAAGACATACAAATGGCCAACAGATATATGAAAAGGTGTTCAACATCATGAATTGTCGAGGAAATACAAATCAAAACCACAATGAGATATCACCTTACACTTGTTAGGATGCTTATCATCAAAAAGACAAGAGCCAACAAGTGTTGGCAAGGATGTGGAGAAGAGGGAACCCTTGTGCACTATCGGTAGGAATGCAAATCGGTGCAGCCACTGTGGAAAACATTATGAAGGTTCCTTAAAAAATTAAAAATGAAACTACCACATAATCCAGCAACCTCACTTCTGGGTAGATAATGCAAAGAAAATGAAAACAGGATCTTGAACAGATATCTGTACTCCCAAGTTTGTCGCAGCATTACACACAATAGCTGAAATACAGAAACAACTTAAGTGTATATCAATGGATGAATGGATAAAGATGTGGTGTATGTGTACGATGGAATATTATTTAGCCACGAGCAATAAGGAAATCTTGCTGTTTGTGATAACATAGATGGACCTTGAGTACATTATGTTAAGTGAAATACACCAGACATAAAAAGAAAAATACTATATGGTATCATTTGTACGTGGACTCTAAAAGAAGTCAAACTCATAGAAAAAGGGGCTGGGGGAGAGGGAATTAGGGAGAGGTTGGTAAAAGGGTACAAACTTTCATCCAGAAGATAAATAAGGTCTAAGATCTAATGTATAACATGGTGACTGTAGTTGATAACACTATATTATATAGTTGAAATTTGCTGAGACTAGAACTTATATGTTCTTATACACACACACAAAGGATATATTTGTGAGGTGATGAATTTATTAATCAGCTAGATGGAGGAATCCTTTCATTATGCATATGTATATCAAATCACCACAATGTACACTTTAAGTATCTTATAGCTTTATATGTCAATTACACAAAGCTGAAATAAAACACAAAAACTAAAAAAAAAAAAAAAAAAAAAAGACCTTGTGTCCAGAACATATAGAGAACTCTTAAAACTGGATTATAAGACAAACAACCCAATTATAAAACAAAGATTGAATGTACATTTCACAAAAGAAGATGTACAAATGGGCTAATAATCCACATGAAAAATACTCAATATGAGTAGTTATTAGGAAAATGAAAACTGAAATCACAATGAGATACCACTTACCAACTGAAATAGCTACAGTCAAAAAGACTAACAAGGATGTGGGAAAGCTGAAACCTTTATACATTGCTGATGGGACTGTAAAATGGTACAACCACTTTGGAAAACAGTTTGGTAGTTTCTTAAGATGTTAAACATAAACTTACCATATGATCTAGCAATTTTACTCCTGAGTATGTGCCCAAGAGAAATGAAAACATATCCACCCAATACTTGCACACAGATGTTTATTAGTAATAGTTTAATAGGTCAAAAGTGGAAATAACCCAAAAGTCCACTGACTGGTAAATGGATTAACAAAATGTGGTTTATCCATTATATACCAATGATGAATTTTCGGAAAGAGAAATTAAGAAAACAATACCATTTACGATTGCATCAAAAAAAATAAAATACCTAGGAATCAAATTAACCAAAGAGGTAAAAGACCTGTTCTCAGAAAACTATAAGTCATTGAAAAAAGAAATTAAAGAAGGTACAAATTAACGGAAGCATACACCGTGCTCATGAGAAGGAAGAATCAACATCATTAAAATGGCCATACTACCCAAAGCAATCTATAGATTCAATGCAATCCTTATCAAAATATCAATGGCATTTTTCAGAGAACTAGAACAAATAATCCTAAAATTTATATGTAACCATAAAAGATCCTGAATAGCCACAGCAATCTGGAGAAAGAAGAACAAAGTTGGAGGTATCACACTACCTGATATCAAACTATATTACAAAGCTATAGTACTTTGTAATATAGCATGGTGAACAGGATGGTACTAGCACAAAAAGAGATACATTGATCGATGGAACAGAATAGAGAGCCCAGAAATAAATCCATGTCTATACGCTCATTTAATATATGACAAAGGACACAAGAATTAACAATGGGGTAAAGACAGTCTCTTCAATAAATGATGTCGGGAAAATTGGACAGATACACGCAGAAAAATGAAACTGGACCACCTTCTTACACCATATACAAGAACAGACTCAAAATGGATTAAAGACTTAAATGTAAGACTTAAATATAAAACTTCTAGAACAAAACATTGGCAGTAAACTCTCTGATATCGATACTAGTAATTTCTTTTCAGATATATCTCCTCGGGCAAGGGAAACAAAAGAAAGAGTAAGCAAATGGGACTACATCAAACTAAAAAGTTTTTGCACAGTAAAGGAACCCATCGACAAAATGAAAAGACAATCTACTGAATGGGAGAAGATACTCGCTTATGATAAATTTGATAAAGGGTCAATACCCAAAATATGTAAAGAATTCATACAACTCAACGACAAAACACAAACAATCCAATTTAAAAATGGGCAGAAGACCTGAACAGATATTTCTCCAAAGAGGAAATACAGATGGCCAATAGACATATGAAAAGATGCTCAAGGTCACTAATTATCAGAGAAATGAAAATTAAAACCACAATAAGATATCACCTCACACCTGTCAGAATCAAACGGTTTTCCATGTCACTTCCAGGTAGTAAAATGATTTGCATTTTTTTAAATTGGCAGCACCAATCGCCATTCCTTATACTCTTACCTTTATGTGGTTTTATTTGATTCTGAGCATGGACATGATTTATTTGATCAAGAAATCAAAAAACAAGTGTTGGCGAGGATGTGGAGAAAGGGGAACTCTCATACTGTTGGTGGAATTGCAAACTGGTACCACCGCTATGGAAAACAGTCTGAAGGTTCTCAAAAAATTAACATAGATCTATCTTTTGACCCAGCAATTGCACTTCCGGGTATTGACCCAAAGGAAACCAAAATAATTCGTAAAGATCTATGCACCTCTATGTTCATGGCCATACTATTCACAAAAGCCAAGATACAGAAGGAAACTAAATGCCCATCGACAGATGATTAGATAAAGAAGTTATGGTTCATATATACAATGGAATATTACTCCATAAAAAATGAAATCCTACCATTTGCAATGACATGGATGGACCTAGAGGTTATTATGCTGAGTGAAATAAGTCAGACAGAGAAAGATAAATACCATATGATTTCACTTACACACAGAATCTAAGGAACAAAAAGAACAAACTAATCAAAAACAGACTTACAAATATAGAGGACAATCTGGTGAGAGCCAGAGAGGAGAGGTTTGCGGGGCTGGGAGAATGGGGTGAAGGGTTAAAGAAATACAAATTAGTAGCTGATAGATGGTCACGGGGATGGAGAGCATGGCACAGGAAATGCAGTCAGCATTAATGTAATGGCCAGGTGGAGAGTCAGAGGAGAGAAAGAGTAATCGGAGATAGTTTCATAAACTGTAGAGATGTCTAACTAATGTACTATATACTTGAAATTAATAATAAAATAAAATAAAATGCTAAAAAAACATGGCTTAGTCAAATCGTGGAATACTATGAAATCTTTTCTGGCTATTTTTACTACTGCTTAACTTTTATAATAATTTTCTATTGACAATTAAACCTGTTCTATCTTGTAAAATATTCTATTTTTGTCGGTGGTTATAAAACATTTATTACGATTCATTTTTTCAGGGTATATATCTTTTCTTCTCAACTAGTGTATAAACACATCGGGAATCCTGTTTTGGCTAGATAACATTATCACATATTACTCGTATTTTGGGGAACTACCTCCACTGCTTATCCTATAATTACCATCGCCCCCTGCTTTTTGGCCATTTTTATGGGAGAGGGAGAAATAATAAAGCATAAAATTCATTCTCATTTCGAAAGTGCTTATCAACAGCCAGATCTAGATGTTTCGGCCCCAATCCAAATTAGATGAGGACGCTGGGAGAGAGGTGAGAGAACCTGTAGAAAAGGCAGGTAAGTCAGTCCTGTGCAGAGGCCTGGCTTTGCACGGGAATCCTGTGAGCCAGCACGGTTCGGGCTGCAGGAGGTCACCTAAGTGGTGGACGCTGAGGGGATCAGAATAAAGGTCGTTGCCTGGGTTGCCTGGGCAGCCTCAAGGAAGGAGCCCATGCATGCCAGCAGCTGCTGGTTTTCCTATAGGCTGATATCATGAAAGACAAAGAGCCTCAAGTTGTTTCTCAATTACGGAGGAGTCAGAACCTCAATGAGATCATCACGTGAGGACCTGGGATGCTGGGGGAGCCTATGAATCCAGATGCCTCAGCCGCGGAGCAGGGAATGCTACCTGCAAGAATCAGGCCTGCCCACAAGCAAAGGACATGATGGCCTCAGCGCAGATCACCCCTCCTGGAGCTGTGGACACTCCTCCACTGATGCCACAGCACCCAGAATAAGTCCCCAAAGCACAGTACCAATCTTGGATGCAGGAAGAGCGATCAGAACCTCTGAAGGGACTGGCTTCAGAGTTTGCCTGGAAGTGCCCAGAGTAAGTGTCCATCCAGCTCAGACAATGAGCACTCAAGAGGGAAACTATGCCCAGTTAAGAAAAAAAATTTTTTTTTCCCTATGTAAGTATGTGCCTGTGAAAATCAAACTCACTTTACTGCATGACAATTATCTGTCATCCCGGAGGGCCAATTCGACATTAGTCACATAGCAAGTACTCCATAAATCTCCCCCAGTGAGACGTGGGCCAGGTAGCACTGCCTGAGCATTGAACGTCAAGGATGGCAAGACCCAAGATGAACAAACAGGTTGTTTTTTAAGAACATAAAACTGGACCTTTGCAAATATTTTAATAAGAAGATGATGATGGGGGGTGAGGCAAGAGAAATGGACAGAGGTGGACAACCAACCACATGTGGCTACAACTCTAGGACCAGGAAATGAGACCTACTGCCCACCATTAGCTTGAAAATAATCAGGACCCCTTCCTGGGACTGTTGCTCAGGACGTGCTTTCTGAGGAAGATAAAAGCCAGACGCCAAACACTGTCTTTTACAGAGCAGTAGAAAGAGAAGCGCTAAGACCACTGGGAAGGCGTCACTGTCCCCACGGGTGTCATACTCCAGCCCCTGGTTTTAGGATCATGCTGAAATAAAACGATGCCAGGAGGGAGCTGTCGGGAGCCCTGCGTGAATTCTGGTTCCAGCAGAGCATATAACATTTTGGCATCCCGGTAGGTCAGTAAATGCCAAAGGTCCTGGCAGAGGCCCAAGTCACAGCCAATTGATAGGCACACACTTTAGACAGGCCTAGGAGTGAGGGTTTGGGAAGGCCTACAGACAGGTCGGTCTTGGTGCAAGGGATGTCAACTGACTCTGCTACCGGGTGGTTTAGACAGAAAAAGCCAAAGGACTGCCAACAGTTCTTCCGGTCTATTGAAGGACTGCATTCTCTTGCCCTCAGGCCTCTCCCTGCTGTTCTCTCTGCCAGGAGCGCTGCTTCCCTCCGTGACGTCTGACTAGCTCTTACTGGTGCTCTAGATGTCTGCTTCATTGTCACCTCCTCTAGGATCAGATTAGGTCTTCCCGAGATGCTCCCACAGGACCCTGTACAGCATTAATCTCGCCTCTCAAATTTTATCTTCCTTTCCTTTGCACTTAGCACATGTAGATGCTTAATAAATATTTGTTAAATGACAACGAGGTGTATCAAGTCTCTGATCCTTTTCCTTCTGTAATCGAAAGTGAGAAGTGCAGCCAGAGCGGGCAAATAATCTCTAGGGAGTACTAACTCCATCAGTCATCAATAAAGCTGTATGTGAAACACTTTAACTAGAGAACTAAATGTAGTGGGCTGACCTCTGAGATGGCCTCCAGTGACCCTACTGCCCTGTAGTCACACTCTTGTGTAGTCTCCTCCCGTTGAATGTGGGCTGGGTGTAGTGACTGCTTCTAATGAATCGGGCAAACAGGATGTCATGCCTGAGATAAGGTTAAAAAAGACTGTGACTTCTGTCCTGCCAGCATGCTCTCTTGCTCTCTCCTGCTTGCTCACTCTGATGAAGCCAGCTGTTACTTTGTGAGCTGCCCTGTGGAAAGGCCCACGTGGCAAGGAACTGAGGCCTCCAGCCACGAGGCAGCACTGAAGAGAGGCCTTTGGTCCAATGATCCACGAGAAATTCTGCCAACAACCATGCAACTTGAGCCTTGAGGTGACAAGTCTTGCGAGAGACCCTGACACTCAGCTTTTGAGGACCTGGCTAAACAGTGCCTGGATTCCTGGCCCAGAGAAGCTGTGCGGTAATTAATATTTGTTCTTCTAAGCCCCTAGGGTATAGTTGTTATGCAGCAACAGGTAACTCATATGCTAAAGCTGGTTATTTTTTTTCTTTTCTTTATACAGTATTAGATCAGTCCCATCTGAAGGATATCTGATTGAGAGGGAGAGGAAGAGAGAATTTTGAGATATAAGAAGCCAGACTCAGAGGCTCTCATGAGAGGCCAAACGCCCCAGGAAAGAGGACCGTGGATGAGGGGAGGGAGGCAGGGCTATATAATCAAGAAAAACTTTTCTGATCTGCGTTTGTGCCTAAGTCCCTGAGCATATTAGTTTGTTCTGATGCTAAAAGTCTCTACCTCTACTTTGTCGATAATTACAGGACCTGGAGACAATTCTCTGTTGTGAATTCAGTGACTCAAAAGAGGGGGAGCTGTGGGCTCTGAGACAGAACCCGGCTCTCACTACCATCCTAGGGAGAGCACCGCAGGAGGGAGCACGGCGCAGTGGGAGGGGCGAGGCTTAGAAGTCGGGGGACCTGGGCTTTTCTTTTGACTGCAGCACATGCATTTAAAATTTTTCTGAGGCTCAGTCTTCTCATTTATAAACTGAGCAGCATCAACTAGATGATTTCTGAAGTATTTTTCAGATATAAAATGCTATGATTCTATGACTTTCGCCAAGTGACATCTCAGGAGCACCAAGGAATCGTGGCTTTGCTGCAGTCATAACCATACCATCAGTGAAGGAGCCGCTCTGAGGGTCTCAGCAGCCATCTCAGGGTCTACATCTAACTTACCTTTCCCATGAGTGGACACCAGAGACGCTGCCAATGAAGCTTGTGCAGAGATAGAGAAGATGGGGCTAGCTCAAGAAAGACAGAGTCTGGAATAAGGTCCTCCTAATGATCCGGGTCCCCTGACGTCTAAGCCGTGCCCCTCCCACTGAACTGCACTGCCTCCTTCAATGTCCAAACTGGACTGCATGAAGCACATACAGTTCGAGACCGTGCCCGCAGCACTGAGCAACATTCTGAGCATGCTGACAATCGCCTAGGAACCCAGGTGGGTTTGTTCATTCTCTGCCCTCTTGACAGGTCTGGGCCAGACCGACACACTAAAACTCAAGCTGGAACCCTGGGTTGTGCAAATGTACCTTCTCAAAAGCACAGACGGGTTTTATGTTCAGAGAGGCAGCCCCTCCCCATGGAGACTGCTAAGCGCTAGGCTCAATGCAAACCAATCTAGAATGAGTGGTACGGGAGGAGGTGGGGGGGAGCATCACAATCAGGACCCTGAGATTATGGGGAAGCTGAGAATCACACAGAAGTCGGCCAAGGTGAAGGAGCTAGTCTGGTGTCTCCAGGGATGGAAGCGAGCCGACACCTGAGGGTACAAAGCCATCCCATGCCTCTGGGTTTCAGCTGTCAGGAGAGGGGCAGTTAGCCTGGGGAAGCAGGGAAGCTTTGCAACATGCTCCTCGGTGTTTTAAGGTTTCCTGATGCAAAGACAGTTGGGCTTGTTGTAATACAACCTACAACAAAGGCCTGAACACAGCACAGGCCAGTCACGTGTTTAACCAATAACTAAACACAGTAAACGCCCTGTAACTCAGGCTCTCTGAACACAGAGGTCCCTTGTAGTTGGAAACAATTCTGCTGGAACTATAGAGCTCGAGAAATTTTATAATTTGAGAAGCTCTCCAGTCTGCTGGCTCTTCCCTTCTGAATCAGCAAAAGCTCTGAGAACCTGAGAAAGCTATGTATCACGGTCCAAGAAAATCACTCAGAAACTGTGCTTGTAACTTCAGAGGGTTTATGACCCCAGGAAAATTGCCTGTTTTAGTCCAGCATTCATTTTATATTTGAGGAGACTGAGGTCTACAGAGGTCACAAATAAATGAGTAGAAAGTCTCAGACTGGTGGCTGGGTCTTCTAACTGCCTCAAACTGCTGGGAGAAACCAAGGCACATTGAGATCATAGCACGATTCTGAGCCAGAGGAACACGGATCAGTCAAGACTTCTCACTATTGAAGCTCACCGTGATTTTCAATAGGACAGTTAATTTCCAATAATTTCGATGGGACAGTCAATTTCCAGTAAGACCGAGAAATGTGAGAAATAAGATTATGACTTGGTTTCTTGTCTAGAACACAAATCTAACACTGGAGCCAAAACAGGTACAGAGAACGCCAGAGAAGGTGACCTGAGGACACTGTGATCTTTCCCCACAGCTGGCAACTGAGCAGAGATAGAGACTCACATGCTGTGGCAGAGAGAGCGGCCACAAGGCAGAAAGGCTCTGTTGTTAACAGGAAAATAATATGCACTGTCCTGGGCCATGTTGAGGCATCCCCAGCATGGTGCCTGACACGCAGTAGGGGCTCCATAAACGATACTGCCTTCCTTTCTTTTTCTTCACAGAACAGGTATGAATTTTTTTTTTTCTTTATCTCCTTGGTGCACATTATAGTCAGTTAATCAAACCCAAAGAAGCTTGTAGCCAAAAGCCTGATTTCGAGAGTTAGTGCCCTCTATGGAGCATTGATAGCTGGAAACGCCCCCTCTACACACACCCCAACTAAAGCTCTGAGCTAAGCTGTTAACGCGGTAACAGAAGGAGACACTTTAGTCTCCATTTCTGTCTCTCTGACTCATGGATACCTGCCAGGTAGCAGATGGCCTGTGTGGACAATTACCTTCATTTTGCTGCAGTATATTTAAATTAAACAAACTGGTCTCTTTGCCGTGGATTTTCAGAGGCCCTCTCTGAAAAACAAAAACCCAAAAACACTGGGAGAAAGGAGCTACAAGTCTGAAATTCAGACAAGGAAACCACGAATGTATAAAGAACTGGGATGTATAAGGAATGGATTTTGCATGATTTTTTTTTTTCTTCAAGAAAAAGTCAAAAACCAAAACACAAAAACCCCCAAACCCCACATACTATTTTGAGCTGGTACTGGTGGTGGCTCTGCTAGGAAAAGCAGCTGTCTCATTAAACAGAAAAGTAAAAGGAGAGGATAATCTGATGCTGTACTGTCTGGCTTGCTGCAAGATGTAAAAATAATTGCCTAACATGATACCTGTTAAGATGGCTGGGAGTGGGGACCAGGGACGGAAGCGAACAGACAATGGCGAATAGGGGTAGAGGTAATGAGACGATCACACGGCAGTGAGCAAAGCAGCAGGTTGTGGTTCCCGCTGGGGTGAATTAGAAATAGGTAAAGAACATGCCTGGGGACCTTCTCGTCTTAGCAAAGGTGCCTACCTACAAACGTAAGTGTGGTGTAGCTTTTATAGATAAACCTGGCTTCTAAACCGCAGAGAAAAGGGCCGAAGAGTTTTATGTCTCTCTTGTTATCACTGCTAATACACATCTACCATGTGTCTGTCAGAAGGACAGGGCCACCAAAAAGTCTGCCATGAGGTCCTTGCAAGGAGGGCTGACACCTGTTTGTTCCCACATCACTTCCGGAAACTCAGTGCTCACACACATAACCTGTCACTCGCTGTGGTTGCTTGTGGGGTAAGTGGCTCTAGACAGGAAACAGCTATTGTAGGGCTGCTGGATGTTTTGTGATCACAGTGTTGCTAACGGGTAGGGCATGATTCATACTCCTCATGATTTAGGTGTACCCCAAGGCTTAAAGGGGTGGGGACAAGCTGTCTAGTTATCTTTCTTAGTGGAAGAGGGAGGCATATCAAGTTCTGAAGATAAAGAACAACCTATTAAAAACTCACCATAAACCCAAAGATTAAAGGAAAGTTGAAATTTAAACTTTTAGATAGGGAGGCTCATAAATTCCAACACCAGAATGACCCTCTTTCTGTTTGTTTCTCCTAATATGCCCAGCTCTCTTTGAAAAGGCGATCCCATTAGGTCTCGTTGCAGGATTTCAAAGCCAATTCTCAGCAAAATGATCGGGGACCTTACTGAGGGGCAAAATCCCTATAAAACAAATACCAAACACTCCGACTGCATATTAGAAACGAAAAGAGGACAGGCTCCCAGGACAGGGAGTTTCTTATTCGGACAGCTAAATCCACCATCAGGCAGGGAGCCAGAACCAATCAGTGATATTTCAAAATCCAGTGAGCCAAATTTAAATGCCGCTCGCAGGTAGGCCAAACTTGCATGGTGAGGTATGGCAGCCTTCTTCGGTAGCGCCACTCTTTGCTGAGTCCCTGTTACATACTCTACCGTGGTCACAGTCCAGGCTCTGCAATTCAATGACCTTGTTTGGCTTCCAGTTCTGCCATTTACTAGCTGTGTGATCTTGGGCAACTTACTTAATCTCTCTGTATCTCTGATTCTTTGTATGTAAAATGGAGATAATAACGTCTTCACAGGGAAGGATAAATAATGTCTTCACAGGTAAGGATAAATATACAATGCTTCCAACACCATCTCAACAGAGTACTACCTGCCATTATTGTACTTTGCAGGGTGCTGGGGGCCTGTGAAGGGGCAATGTCTCCACCCGGCAGGCTCACAGCTCCTGAAGCAGTTGGACATGCATGCAACCAGCATACAGAGGATGAAATCTGTGCCTACAAAGGAAAAGACGCAGAGACGCAAGAGGGTTTAGCTCTGACCTTCTGGAACTGGGTTTCACAGAAGAGGTGGCACCTCAGAGGATCTTGAGGGGTATCACTTCAATAGGCAGAAGAGGCTCAGGAAGGGCAGTCCGGGTGAGGAAGCATGAACGAAGGCACCGGGCCTGAGAGAGGAGGCTGTGTGTGGGGGATAAGAAGTGGCGTGGGGAGCACGGAAGCTACATGGTGGGAAAAAGAAGTGTGGGCTACCATCACTCAGAATCGTAAATGAAGTCATCAAGTTCATTTACTAGGCCATAGATGGGGAAACTACAGCCCACGGCCAAATCTAGCTCACCACCTGTTTTTTTTTGTTTTTGTTTTTTTATAGTCCACAAGCTAAGAATGGTTTTTACATCTTGAAATGGTTATATTTTAAGTGGTTATATAAGCACTTACATAATACCTGTGCTTTGGCTTATAAAGCCTAAAATATTTACTATCTAACACTTCTAGCAAAAGCTTGCTGACCTGCTCCAGGCAGTGGCAGAGGGAGCTAGTGAAGTTTTCTGAGGAGGGAGTGATGTGGTCAGTGAGATCTGTCTTTAGGAATGTGGGACAATGTGAAGTTGAAGGAGGGACTGGCAAGCAGGAGACAAGGAGACGTAGTAGGAGGCTTTTCCAGGAGACCAGGTGACAGGGCATGGCGGCCGGAATGAAGGACGGTGATAGGAACTGAGAGGAGAGAAGCAAACTTTTGGAGAAAAAATTGACTGGACTTAACAGCTGAGTAGAAGAGCGGAGACTAAAAGAGAGCGTGTGTATAGGGAGCGATGGCAATGACATTCACAGAGGAGACAGGGACAGGGGAGTGATTGGTGGGGGAAGGTGACTAGAGATCTTTTACCATCCATTCCATATATAAAACTCAGAGTAAGGGATTCTGAGAATTCCTGGGGCTCAGACTAGTATCACAGACTGGTATCCCTGCTGTCTCTGGGCTCAGGGAGGTGGGGTGGGAGGGGCTGCCACTGGAATTTAGTAGGTAGAGGTCAAGGATGCTGCTTAAACATCTTGCAATGAACAGAAAAGCCTCCTCCCACTCCCATCTCAAGAGTTATCTGGCCCCATAGGTCCCTACTGCTGAGGATGAGGAACCTGGCTGAGGGTGACTCAGAGTCATGAGGTCCTATAGAGGGTGGCCTTCCCAGAGCTCCTTTTCCCAGGTGGTGAGCTGCTGTAGAAGGAAGCACAGGCCACCAGTAGCCTTAGATCAGGTTAGAACCTTCCAGGAGCCCCAGAATAAATTCTGATAATCTTCTGCACATTTGGGAGATGTCCTGGGGTCCCCTAAAGGCCTGAGAGTCTCCTAGATTCTCTCTTGGTTTCCTCAGGTCTGAGCTGATTAAATATAGGAGTTGAAATTTGAAATGTGAAACAATGAATAAATAGCACGAATACATAACAATAAAAGCACTGAGGGATTTATGATAAAGATTCTTATTTAGATTACCACTTTAGCTGCAGTAAACTGTCTCTCTACATTACTTCTAACTTTATAAAACATGCCCCTCATCCCCCCTCCCCTTTTTTAAAGCATCGGGACATCTATACTACAGCTTCAAATGAGAGTAATGAGAGTAATTCTATTTACCAAAGTATGATTAGCAGCAAATGGAGAACAGTGTTAAAGAGTCTATCGTACCCTTTATAATATTCTTCTATGAGCTGAAACTAAGCACATGTTCATTTTAGTTACAGACTCTAGGCCAGGAAGCTTCCTACTTTAGCCTAATATGGAACATCAGAACCAGCTTGAGGTCAGCCATAAAATTCTTGATGTTGGTACGGCAGCAGGATTTGAGGAAATGCCTGTAGATGTTCTCAAAAATGAAGGGTCACAGATCCAATCTCATGCTGAGAGAAGATGCTGGGATGAGGTCTAACAGAAAGAGGCATTAGGAATGTCTGTCCTCCAGTGGGAGGCGTGGCCAAGAATCCAAAGATAAGCCAAAAAAGAGGGCTTCATGCAAGCAGTGGATGCTCTTTTCTTTGGATGTTTTCTTTTGTCTGCAAAAGAGGGAAGTGATGCCTGGCATGAATAAACCCTGGGGAAGGAGTTGGTTACGGAAGGAAAGCCCAGACAATGAAGTGGGGGCCAGGCGGTTTCAAAGTCTCAAAATGACATACCAGGTAAATGAACCAAGATGAATTTCCATAGACCCAGCCTTTCCCCAATATAGCGATTGGTATCAGTTGACAAAAGGATCAAAGAATTGTGACATAGGAAGTTTATAGATGAGGAAACTGAGGTTTGTAAAGGTTATGTATATTTTTGGATAGAAAAGAAATGAACCTTGTTTTGTCAACAAGGTTCTATGGGTCAGATAATCTAAAAGGCAGACTGAAGACTTAACTCATTCCTTCACCAAGGAGAGTTTATTCAATGGGGTCGGGGGTGGGGGTGGGTCAAGAGGTTGGACAAGACAAAGTCTGTTTTTCAGAGCTCTCTGCACTCTACTATACTGAAATTTTCCTTTCTACAATTGCCGATAACTTCCTTATTGTCAAAGCCAAGGGCATTACTGTCTTATTGTCTTATTAACTTTCTCTTCCTTGAAACTTTCTGGGATTTCATGAGAACTCACAACTCTACACCACAGCTACTATTCTTTCTTCTTTTCGTCTACTATGGGTTTTTCCCTAAGGCTCATGTTTATGGTTTCAACCCTACTTTTATGTTGAAGGTTTCTAAATCTACAATGCTAGCCCTGTTTTCCCACTGAAATTCCAGTTGGCGTGTCCCCAAGCATCTAGTAGTCCAGACAAAAGGCTGCGCCTGCTTGCCTCTTCTTTGTAATTCAGCAGGTTCGAAATCAAACCAAAGTTCCCTTCCTAACCCAGATCATCTCCCCAGTCTCACGTTTTCAGTCCATGGCACCCATCATGTCCCCCGCTTCTCAGGCTCAAACCTAGAAGTCACCTTTCACTCATTCTGTTCTGCTGATGCTCTGCTGAGACTCAGACTGCAGCGTTCTGGGGAGAGACACTGTGGTCCTAGGAATTCGATATTCCTCCAGTGCAAGGTGCATTTCTCCAGCTTGGTGTGTAGACTTTTCCTGGAGACCCTGGCAGAGAGTTTTCATATGTAGTATGCATTCTGGTCAGGAGAGGAGGAGACAGAAATACAGTACAGGAGGGAAATAAAAAAGCAGGTAAGCAAATCTCTCACTTGTCATTGATAAGAGCGATGAAGAGTATTGGGGGTGCTGCAAAGACCCAAAGCTACTTCCCCCTGTACCTTCAGACTGTAAACTCCTTATAGGTATCCAATGACCTTTGGAGGAGTGAAATACGAATATCTATTTTCAATGCTGTAATGACATTTCCTCTTTTGGGGAAAAAACTAAAACTAAAATCCGACAAGCTGCCAGGTCCCTATAATGAGTGCAGAAGCTGAGACTGATGAGTGAGCACAGCGCAGACTTGCACGAGGCCATCTATGCACCAACGGGCAGAGTCTGTGCACGCAGACTGGGCCTGGGACCCAGGCTGAAGGTTTGTGGCACAGCCATGTAATATAGCACACTGACCCTTGTTTACCAAAGGGTCAGTGGAGCTTACAAACTTAGAAGGGCAGTAGTGGTGCCTAAGGCTCGGGATATCACTGACCTGGCTTGTGTTTCTGTATTTAGGGCATTGTGCCAATCACAAAATAACTTTCAAACTATTTGAGGGTGGGATTTGTGTGGAATTTCTCTTTTTAGCCTCCAAAAGGCCAGGCTCACTGCCTTAAACATGGGTAGTAAGACAGTGCTGAATAAATAAATGGCAATCTTTTGCCTTTCAGGAAGTAGACACAGGCTTCCATTTCAGAGTACTGGGGAACCAGAGAGTCCAGAAGATTTCACAGGCATGTGAATCACTTCTCAGTGAGACTGTGTCCAAAGGTTAAGTGAACCAAGAGGAGAAATGACCCAGGAGCACATCAAGGGGTTCACCGATAATGTCTTCTGTGGATAAAGAGGAGGTTTTTATTTGTTGTTGTGTAGGGTTTTTTTGTTTTTTTGTTTTTTTTTTTTAAGTACTTTCTCTTAAACTTGCAAAGTTAATACTCATGGATCCACCATGGCTAACTAAATACTGAGTGCCCTTCCTGTAGGCATAGTTGGTGGGGTGTGGTCAGAGATGGGGGTTCTCTAGGGCCAGCTCATACCACGCTCTCTGGTATAGATGTAGTGAGTTATCTGTCTGGTTCTGGAAATCAGAAAGGGCACAAACCCATCTGATATCGCAACTGACTGAAGTAACAAAAGAGGTCCCAAATGTGGCAATGTTCTCTGAGCGAAATACCCAAGATTCCTTTAACTACATAATTTTCACAGTACCACCCACATAGCCCTCTGAACCACTACCCTACTATGTACTAATCTGGGTCAAGGTCACCCCGTGGGCACCCCCTATCCTTGTATTCCACTGTCTAAAGTTACATTGTTTAAGCCTGATATTAATCTGTATATAAAAGGTGATATCTTCTAATAGGAGGGATCAGAGAAATGTTCAAGGAAACATATCCTTCATGAATAAATTGAACCCTTTGCCTTGGATAGTTTATTTGATGCTAGCAATCCAGCAGTTAAATCTGATGGTACACTGAGTCACCAGGGAAAATGAAACCCCAAGATGTCCCTAGGACGAATTTATATATCTGAAATCCCTCCAGACTAGGACTGGGATATTGTCTGACTTAGAGTAGAGTGGCTCACAGCTCAAGTGCATCAATGGCAGTGAACACCATTGTCAGCAGGGTCCTCGACAGCGTGCCCCTTCGTAACGTGCTGGTAAATCCCATATCCACAGTGGCTGTGGGCACTGGATTTTACTGAGAAATGCTCGAAATATTTTTAAATGATACAAATAACTGTAGATACCCTGGATTTTATAGATTATCTGTGTTAAAAAAAAAAAAAAGGAGAGGATGATTTTATTCCACATGATCAGTATCTGTTCTTTAGACAGAAATGAGAGTTAATAACAACATGGCTACATTAGCGTAGTGTTCCTATTCATTTGGTAACACTGAATTTTGTTTTTCTGCTTCGTTTTTATAAAGAACATTTCTGAACCATCTTTTAATCTCCCGAATGAATCTACCTATTATATGAGAGTACCTTGAGCAAAAATCACCGCTGCAGGTACTCGAACCACTTATGTCCCTTACGATTAATAAATGCATGAATTCACACTGTTTTTAAGTCAAAATGTTGTAGATCTGGTTAATACTGGTTTTCATTCAGCAACTATTTACTGAGTACAGTACCTGTTGTGTGGCAGGCATGGGCTAGTGGCTGGGGACACAGTAGTGAAAAAAGCAGACAAAGCCCTTTAATTATAGACTGATGATTATCATGGGCCTGATTAACCAAGACTCAACTGATACAATCGAATTCCTGAGCCTGTCAAACTATAGGAGATATCGTGGGTTGAACAGTCACTCAGTGAAGTCTTATCTGAAACAGCCAGGCAGTTCTGCCCTTAATTATAACCCTTGCATCTCAGGAAAGAGAAGGGAAGGAGGGAGGGAGGGAAGGAGGAAAGACAGAAGAATTATCAGCTAAGGCACTAATGCCTCGCATAGCACTGGAAAAGGGGCAGAGGCTGAAGGTAGAACCACGGAACCAACGCTTTCAAAGTGCAGTTATTACCCGTTTCTCTCAAATTCCCCCAAAGCCAAAATGACCCCTAATGGAGAAAGAAGCAAGAAGGCAGGCTATATGCAAAGTTCTCTATACTAGATTTGTGGAGCTAGCTTTGGGAAACTTGTCTAGTAAATTCTTCATTCTAAAAGTCTTTTACAATTATTTTATTATCCAAATAGGGTAATACATTTTGATAGGGGAGAAATTAAACTATACCAGCCAGAATCTGGGAGGAGGAAAGGATTACAACTTAGCTCTGTCATAAGTACCTTTTGGTGTCTCACTCGGTAATAGTATAGATTGAAACAGAAGTGCTAGTTCTAAAGCTTTATAGTCTCTTCAGCTGTATATATTAAAAATGTTGTTAAACTATGTAAAGCCATTCAGTTCAAATATGAGCCTCAGAAATGAGCCTTAGGTAGGTCTAGATTAAACCTATAAGGTGGATGGATGATATTTCTACCTCTATTCACAGAGCAGAATGTCTTACCTCGTACTATAGTGGGGAAAGATGAGGGGAAAAAACAGTTTGTACCAATTCATGCTATGGACAGTCCTCTGAGACTGTGAAGACTAGACCCTGAACTCAGGACCTGGCCTGAGGACCCCGAGGCATACACACAGGGGGCTTGTTAGTGGCAGGTTTCGGCAGTCTGGGTCTAGCTCCTCATTTTGCCAATTTCGAGGGATACTGATCTCACACAGAATCAAAGGTCACTGACATAAACATCGTAGTCAATCCCATTTTGGCTCAAGGTCAGCTTTAAGATGACCTGAGAAATAATACACCAGCAGTGGTAATTTCTGGTTCTTGGATTACACAGTAACCCGTAAAACTTTTTAAAAATGAAATGTCTAGTGGAGGTTCTAATGCTACCGCTAAAATAAACATCTGTAATGTCTGCCCCCTTCTGAAAGAGAGTGCTCAGGTAAGGTGCAGGGTAGGGTATTCCTGATTGCGTGCTTCACCCCTGAGTGGGCACATTCTGAGAGGGATCAGGAGATGCTAGTCTGGGCGGACTGCTGAAGCAAGCTCCCCGCAAGTGGCTTTAGCTATGAAGTACATCTCTGCGGTATAGAGGGGTGAGGAGAAGGAGGGGTACGCTGGTGGCCAGCAACCACAGGTGATGTGATGCTCTGGATCGGCAGGAAGAGTACCGTCAACCGCACGGGGATGAGCCTGTCAGGGAAGGGGCGGAAGGGAGCAGAAGGACAAATCCTCCTACGTGTACGCCTATGAATCACGAGCATCCTCTTCTCTGCTTCTAAGCAAACTAGAGGTTATGTGTGGTCACGTGACTTGCTTTGGCCAATGAAATACAGCAGAACAGTGACACACATGTCACTTCCTGGTAGAAGCATTTAATGGCTGGGTGTGACTTTCCATCCTCGTCTTCTCCTGCTTTGCCCATGTCAGTATCTATTGCTATGGAAGTGCCATAAGAAAAGCAATAAACTATGTGTGAATGGGAAAAACAAAACAAACTTTTGTTACGTTAAAGCCATTGAGATTTCTGGATTGTCTCCCTCTCCTACACCACACCACGCTCTATCTTCCTGCCCTCTCTCTGATAGTCCACTTCTCCCTCACTCCTTCCTTGACTCCTCCATTCACCACCTACCTCTTCCTTCCCTCTATGATTTCACTGCTCTCCTAACTGGAACCAATAATAAACATAATGTTTACATTCCTATTCTTAATCTAAAACATGGATAAATTTGTTTTTTGAAAAAGAAATGAGTAAACTTTTAAAATTAAACATTTCATACTTCTTTAAAAAAAAAAAGCCCTGAGGCAAATTAAAAATCAGCTTTAGCTTGTGTAAAAGATGTATGCTTTGAAAACCTTACTATGTTATATAAACATATGGTGTTACTATTGTGGCTAGGCCCTCAGTTGATTTTCTTGCGAGGGTTAGTGGCTATCGGGATAAATAAAAACAAACACAGACCTTCCCTAAATACCATGCAACAGTCATGCAACTCAGGAAAACCAGAGCTCCCTCTGGAGTAGTCTCAGAACAGGAAATCACTTACAGCAAAATCAAGCACTTACTTTTCACTGGTAACTCTGTTAATAAGGCTCCTGGAGCCGCAGCATCCAGAAGCCTGTTCAAGACTAAAGGACACCTGAAGTTATCAAAACTACTCATTTTCACTCATGACATAGTATTTAGACCATAGTATCTACACCCACCACTTCGAAAATTGTTTCAGGCGATTAAAGTCACTCTAGACACAAAGCAGCAGAGAAGGCAAGGGCCGGGAAACGCAATCGCAGCCTGGCTAATCATGCATATACAAATAAATACAAGAGATGTACGTTGAAAACAAATTTGACAGGCTCTGGTTTCAAATAAGAACATGCTCGACTAGGAAAACATGACGTGGACTTTTAGGCCATTTTACAACACCACGGAGAGCACTGCTGTGAGGTTTACACATGATCAATTCTGCAGAGCGGATCTCGTGCAGGGAGGACAGGAGAAAAGTATAAACCACTTATATGAGAAAAGGAACACATGCAAAAGGAGCGAGAGTCCGATGCATAAGTCTGAAGTTCACTTACTGCCTGCTTTTGTTCTTCCTCCTAGAGGCAGTGAAGGCAAAAAGAAGGCAGAGGGGAAAAGGAGAGAGGTTAATGCCCGTCACCACAAACATCTGGAAGAAATGACAGAGGAATAGGGCAAACTAGGCCAGGCCCACGGGGTGAGAGATCAAAGCCCTAGCCACCGTAAGAGCGTTATCGGCTGGACAGAGCAAACGGCAGGCCTCTGCCCCATCCAGTTCATTAAATGCTAACTTCTAGAACTGCAAGGAAAGTCCCTTAGAAACCATCTAGTCCAACTTTCTAATTTATGCTTCGAAAAGGCTTAGAGAGCCTGACTTGCCCAACACATAACTATTTAGGGTAAATTAAAAAAGGCAGCTCAACCATGACTCAAAAGCCCAATAATCATTCTATTTCATCATGCGCAATCTTCACAGGTGTTTAGGTACATTTATCCAGGTAGTGGTCCTCAAAGTGTGGAATACAGACCAACAGCAGCAGCAGTAGTACCTGAAAACCTGTCAGAGACATAAATTTTGGACCCCACCCCAGAGCAACTGGATCAAAACTCATGGGGTACGGCAGGGCAATGTGTTTAGTGAGCCTTTCAGCTGATTCTGGTGCTTGCTAGTTTGAGAATGACGGCCCTAAGAACTTCCCCGGCTAGCAATCCACATGACCACAGATTCATCTCTTATTCAGTCTCCTCCCCTCCACTTGCTTTTGGGCTGCTTTGGTTTTCCCCCCAGTAAACTGGAACCTGTTTCAGGGCCCTGAGAAGCCTTTAAAAAAGAATTCTCATTAATTTAACACAGATTCGCTGAGTACTTCTTATGCATAAAGCCCTGGAAACATGAGATGGTCTCAGTCTTTTAGAACCTTATAGAGATAGTGTGTGGAGTAGACATTTGCCAATTATCAGCTATCAGAATGCACCACGAGGCACTGTAGGAAGGAGCACAGTGAGGACCAGATAGATGCTACTAAGTTTCTCTCTCCTCAGTCCACTGCTCCTCAGCTACACTGTCTTTTTATGGGTGTCTTCGCTTCCTTTCTGTGCTCGTCATGGGTAACTGTGGCCAGGAAGCCTCGCTCTTTGCCCCAAGTATGCACATCTAAAAGCTGTTGCAACGGTTCTATTTAAATTGGATCCATCCATCCAGGCACTCTTTACTGAACATGTGTGGAAGAAGTCTTAGGAAAGGATGAGAGCTTCTCAGTCTGCACATCTTCAGGCAATGGCAAGAATGATTTCAGTGAAGCCAAGGAATTACAAAAGGGAGGGAGTAAGTAAAAATTTGGAGAAAATAATTATGTTTCTGCAAGGGAGAAATTAGATGGACACCAAGAAATCTCTTGAAGAGACTCCAACTCAGCAGAGGAAGATGTTCTTCATAATCGAAGCCAGCTGCTAGATGCCTAGCCAAACCTAAACTCCCAAGAGCTCAGGCAGAGAGGGCCCTGGGCAGGAGCTAGTGTAGCCTAAGAAGTCAGGGTCTTTTAGCTTTTGCATCTGGCATCCATGGCTCCAATTAGAAGGGATTAGAATTTTGCATTTGGGAAGCCATCTCCCTTCCTAGCTAGGTTTCCCTGTGATGCAGAACGTTTTTCTCCCATTCACTAGGTAAGGCGAACAGCCCTAGGAGAGTTATTAAGCCATTAAAAAAATGTGTTTTTAGTGCTGGCACTGTGTTAAAATGGAAATTAAGATGATGGAAGAGGGATGGGGCAATCCTGACACGCTGAAATTGCATCTGAGGTTAAAAGACCAGTATGTAATTTCCTAGAATTGTTCCTAAGACACCTCCTTATTCTCACTGTTTTCTTCAGGTTTGGTACTGGAGAGAACGGAGCTTTGGTTCAATAGAATAAGGAAATTTCAGAAAGCAATGTTTCATGTTTGCACATTTGGTAACTGTTATAGTTTGTCCAAAGACATGAGATCATTTTAATCTGCAGTAGACACATGTGTCAGGCTAGGATGGGGAGGTGGACAGGACAGCTTTTTCAGGACTGAGACACCTCCCATGAGCGCTGGGATTGGGAGACGGTGGACTTTGGCAAAGTGCAATAGGATAGGATAGTGTCATATAATTTAAAGTCACAAAAGTCATTCAGATAAAGCCTTGAAGCCTCTGTCAACACAGAAAACAGGTCAGAAGTAAAGTCTTAGAACTTTTTGTTATCGATCAGTCAGTCAGGGTCAGTAAACACTGACTGATGACAGGAGCCAACTTGATGTAAAGGGGGTACTAATACCTTAATTATGAAGTGCAAATCTAGAACTGCTTATTTCACCTAAAAACACAGGACACTCTTCCACATGGGGGATGCCTGGCTATGTGGCCAAAGTAATGCCATAGCCACTGCTGTCATCTATAGAAAAATTTATATGCAAAACCTCATTTGCAAATGAGGTTGAAATTCAAAACTGCAGAATTCATCTGGTAAATGTGTTTCAAAAGCAATATTGAACAATGGAAAAACAGGCAGAAAAATACTGGGAACATGATTCAGAAACTGAAATATCAACACATAACCATTTCTAGATTACATAAGAAATTTGAGGCAGAGGTTATCCATATACTCATTAATTAGGGGGAAAAATGTAAGGTAAAAATTACATTCTGAAACATGGGTACTAAGTGTCAGTCTACATTATGTCATTAAAAAACCCCAAAACAATAAGGAGGTCCTTGATAACCCTTGGTGACAGGAATTGGGTCTCACTCACCATTATATGCCAAATACCTAAATACGACACTTATTTGTTAAATAAACGTATGATTAATTTTTACCCAGTCTTATTCCAAAAGAAAGATTTAAAATTTTTGTTGAATAAATTCATAAACAATGGTGATACTTCATGTGTGCTTCTTTAAATTAGCATTTTTCAGATAAATATATAATATTTTGCTGAAGGAGCGAAACAAAAGACCTCTCTATGAAGCGGGAATTTACTGTGCAGTGTATTTTAATTTATGAGTATCCCAGACCATGTGGCTTAGTTGCCCATTTGACTAACTGCTTATAGCTGTTTTATGAGAGAATTAAAGGGTAGCAGACTGAACATCAATGAAGGCAGGACAGTCTTTTGAAATTAGAATTAGCATTCTAAAGGGTACTTTTTAATAGTAGGAAAACATCTTTGAAATTTTAATAGAAGTCAGTGATTCCTATGTATGATCTTTAAGGAGTGCACATAATACACAAATTAAGATTGTAATCCTTTTAGGAAGCTGGACGCTAAATGCATGAGATTTCAACTATGAATTCTAATCAATGGATAAAAAGACAACATTCCTTCTTTGTGTCTGTAAATTCTTCCTCCCAGTCTGAATGGTGTGTTTTAGAACCTGGCAGGGGATCCTACAAAATGGGGCAGTAGGGTCCTGCTTATTTTACTGAAATTATAACTGTAAGAACAGCTGGAAATACAAAGAAACTCAGGGTTTGGGATTAGAGTTCCAGGCATCAGCTCATTCTGCTTAACCCTTGAATATAAGCATCGGGAGTTGAACTGCAAGGTCATAGTAATGCTCATGGGGCTCTAAACCAGGATACCTAAGGAACACTGAGAGCAACCATCTGATGGGAAAGTGTACAGCAGTACTTAGAGGAAATGCATTCTGACTTCCCTTCAGTTTACACAAACTTTTCACCTTTTACAAAAATCAGCCTGGGATACCTTCCCATCCATGTCGGGGTAATGTATGAGAGCATCTTTTTGAAAGGGAGACTTGACACAGGGAAGGGGTGGGGTGGACCCCCTGTTATCTTCTGTCCTACTGGTGGACTAGTTCCGCAAGGCTGCAGATGTTCCACAAGCCCAGTGAGACAAATCTGTTGTCTTGAGTGGCTGACGGGTTGCTTAGCTGGATACTAAACAACTATCAAAGGGATCTGGGCCAGGTTTTATGCATAAGGTTTTCTTTAAACAAAACTCATTTAGACATAAAATATTTCTCAGGAGAAATCCTGTATGCAGGGTTAATGTGGAAGCATGTCCAAGCCAAATGACCCAAACACCCAGGGCCAAAGCTAGAAACAAACTCAGCTCAAGACTAAAAGAACTGATTGCCTTGAGCAAGTCCAACGACAGTTTAAAATGTACTCACCTGAGTTGCTAATACCTTCATTATTAAGGGACTGGCTTAGAATGGAAAAGTTGAGAAAGAGTTGATATTTTCCAAGGTGATGTTTTCTCGGGCTAGTGTTCCACTCCAGACCCTTGCTACTTTGGGCCTGGACGATTTCATTAGTCTCCCCTTTAGTTTCTCCCCTTTCTAACCTGTTCTGCATATTTTCCTGAACTATTTTTTCAAAACCTTCAGAGACTCCCCTTTATCACAGGAGTAAATCACTCCTCCTCCAGCCTGGCCTCTGAGGTGCCCCACGCTTTCCTTTTTCCACACTGGCTGCTTACTCTGTCATATCACAAAATACAGTGTCTCGGGAGCACAGACCTTAGGAATTAACAGCATGAACAAATGTGCTCTGGTATTGCTGCTACGTAGCTGGGTAAATATTTCTGTTCAGTGCCAGGAAAACTGTCCAGGTGAGGACATTTAAATGCCAAGCGTGCCTTTCTCTGCTCTGGGGTGTAGGGGTTGTAATATATTCTTCAACAAACATAGATAGTGAGATTTTTATTCTAGATCTATTCCAGCTCAATATACCAAACCTAGAGCTAATATGCTATTTTATTCCTCTTAATATAGTAAAGTTATTGACTAGAGTTGGTTTGATAAGATTGCTGTGTCTCTGTAGTACTTATTAAAATAGGTCATTTAATAGCTGTAGGTAGAATACTTGAATACTTGTCTTAAAAGAAACTTTAAATAGTTAGGAAATATTCATTTATACATAGCTAAGATCCTATTTACAAACATTCTTAAAAAGCAACTATTTAGGGACATTTCTCTAGTTCCAGTTACTAATTTTTTATAATCAGGCTTGATACGAATTTAGATGACTGTCATACTAAATTAGGCTCCCTGTATGGAGGGTTACCTGAAAACTGGCTCCAGGCAGCACTCTTTAAGCTTTCAGCCTCTCATCCTGTTCCAACAGCACAGAGGAGGCAGGAGCTACGCTGGTGGAGGAAGATGGACAAGGGCCCAGCTGAGGGAGGAGACCTGAGGGCAGGCCACTGGCTCTTACCTTCAGTAGCTTCATCAGCCCTTCCAGCTGAACCATGAGCTCCCGCCTGCTCTCCTGCAGTGCTGACATTCTCTGCTCCAGTTCATCTTTCCTTTGCCTATCCGAGAGGAAAACCCCATCAGAAATGAAACGCTGAAGTCGAAGGGTCTAAGGCCAGGGGAAATGGGTTTTAGACCCGATTCTGCTTCTTACAGAGTGTACGAGATGCTGAGCAAGTCATTGAACCTCTGATACTTTAGGTAGAAAGGGGTCATATATCTGTTTTGCCCACTTTCCTTAACTGTTGTGAGAATATCACGTAAAAATGCTTTGGGAAGTACACATGTTCGTACCGAGAAAAAATGTTAATATTAACGTGATTTAAAAATTTGTTCATCAGGAAGTCGAATACCTCATTTAGAAAAATACATAAAATCAGTCCAAATTTAAATTGATAGTGAAGAAAATGTATGAAAACTGCTAAGGAAAACAGGGTTCAATAGTCAGTGCTTCTGGCACCAGACCTGGGACTCTAGAAGTGTGACAGACACCACGGTGACTCTCTGTGTCTAAGAGAATTCTCTTTTCCCCGAGGACCAGTTTCACGTCAATTCTAGCCCGATATGTCCAAAATCAAACTTAAAACTCTCCTCCCCAAATGATTCTCTTTCCCCATTTCCCTGTCGCTGTCTCTTTTTCATCCAGTTGTCATGGCTGAAAAACTCAGTCCTCTTTGATATTTTCTCGTTTATATCCTATATTCGATAAATCACCCAGCTTGGAGAATTCTCTCCTGGAAATGCATGTCTCTCTCTACTCTCACGTCTCTCACTTTATCCGAGTGCTCCTTACCTCACACACGCGATGATCCCTTAGCTTAAAAAGTCCTGATTTTATCTGCTGTACTAAGAGGAGAGCAGTGAAATATAAATCAAGAGACTTGGGGCCCACCGCTTATTACATCTGCAATCGTGGACAAGTCACTTAACCGGTCTGAGCCTCAACTTTCTATTCTGTAAAATGGGACAAACGACAAATAACAACAGCGATACTTTGAGGATAAAACAATGAACGTGAAAGTGTTTCGTGAACTTTATAATGCTGCTCAAAGGCAAAGCCGTGTTCACTTCATCATCCTATGTAATAATCTCAAGAGAATTTCTGCCATCGCTGAGTCCTGCCCTGACTCCAGACCTCTGCTGTCCAATATGGGAGCCATGAGCCACACGTGCCTAGCGAGCCCCTGAAACATGGCTAGTCTGATTTGAGATGCACTGGATAGAAGTAAAATTTCTCATTAATAATTTCTTTAATGTTGATTAAATGTAGAAATGATAATATTTTGGATAGATCAGATGAAGTGAAGAACAGTATTAAAATTAATGACACCTAATTTCTCTTAGTTCTTCAATGCGGTTGTTAAAAGTTTAAATTTCCTATGTGGCTCACATTATATTTCTAACAGAGAGCACTGCTCTCGACCCCACCTACATTCCTATCCTCAGCATCTCACCTCCTAGTCCTTTCCATGTCTGGACCTCCTGATGGTTCACTTTTTCCTAAACAGACCCCATTACTTTACGGTGCACAGCTATTCCTCCCCTCTTCCAAATGTTATTCACTCCTCCATCTCCATCCCAAGCATCACTCTTTTAGGAAGCTGCTCCCGATTACTTCAGCAAGTTATCAGGTCCTGCTCAATTAATCACTATAGCAACTGGTGCTTCTTTATGGCGCTTAATTTATTTTACCTTCACTGCTGTCATTCCTACCATGATGCAAAATCCTGTAGGTCAGAGGATGAGTTTTATTCATTTTTGCATGTATTGAATGATTAACAGAATAGCATGCATCCAGTATGCACTCAGTTAACATCTAGTTAACATAATGAAATCATTATTTGAAACCCTCCAGGATTTCCAATAACCTATCACTTTAAGGCTCTCCAGAATCTGATCTCAACTATCTAATTTTATCTCCTATCACTGACACTTTGAAGATTAATCAATGGATGACTGAAAATAAGTTCTTAGTTCCAACAGGCTTTCCCCTCTCTGAAATGTGTTATGCTTATTTGGGGGATCGTGCTGAACCTCAATGCCACTTCTAATAATAAAAGTTTTGTGCCACATGTCATCCAAATCATACCTACCTCTCGTGGTCTGCTCAACTCCACCACCTCCATGGGTCTAACTGTTTCTAGCCCGTACAGATTTCGATCTCTTATAACAAACATACTTCTCAAATTTCCCCACTCAGATTTCTTATAATGTAATATCCACACTATTTATTAATATTGTATATTATTTAACGGACTAGGAACTTATTTTACGTTTTGTTTCCAAAACTAGATTATATATTTTTAGGATGGAACGACTGCCTTCTAATCACGTCTACCTGAGCTGTGGTGGGGAAGAAACAGTTGTATCTTAGGTTGATAGCTTAGAGTTACACTCTGCCTGAATCAGCAACAGTTGTTTTCCCCTCCCCTTCTGTGCTAACTATGCTAACATCCCACACATGCAATGGCAGACTGGAGCGGCTAAAATCTCAGCCCAACTAAATTTAGAAACTTAAATGAATTTTTAGAATGGGGATCTCGACACCTCTAATGATTTTCATCTGCTCTGTGTAAATTCTTTTTGACTTATTTATTAATGATATAAATCTAAACAGAAGGATAGTTATAGAAAAACAATAATCTCTATTCTCTAGGGAGAAAAAAAAAAACCACAGCTGAGAAGCTAAATGACTTAAGCCAAAAGGAGAACTCAAAAAAGATATTCAGCTATGCAAAATTCCAGATGACGGCACATTGAAAATCAATTGTGGAATGTCAAGTGTTACAACTCAAACAGAAAGAATTCACTCTTTGGAAATCTAGAGGTCTGATGAGAATCAAGTCACTCAGTCTCCATGTCTTCACATACAGAAGAGCACACACACATCTAACACTGATAGAAAATAAGAGCCTAATAACTTTGATCAGATCACCCACAGGTTACATTCTTTGGAAGTCTTCCCCATTCCCTCCAAAACAGCATCAGAGCTGGAGCTGAAGTTGCTCTCTACCCTCCTTCTGATCCTGCGTCCTTAACTCTCGATCCTTGAGACAGTTTAGATTTATGCTGAAGTGAAAGGTGCCATAGCCACGGTGTGAGAGGTTCCTATTTGGTTGCGCGCCTCATGAGGATGTGCGAAGGAAGCATCCTTTTACTCCAACAGAGTCCTGCTCTGACCATGAAGAGCCAGAAGAACACACCCAGTGGTCAGGGAGAGCATTACTTCTGCCAAGTCTCTAATGTCAGACTAATTAGCGAGATAGGAAGACCGAGTGTAGCGCCATAGTCTTCTCAAAGCAATCATAAACGCATAAACGCAGCTCCATGCGTCCCGGAGCTGGGGACTGGTGTTCGCCTCGTTTTGTAAGGAAGGCAGAAGTTCTCAGTGATTAATAAATCTGAAGCCGTAACAGAACAAGTGTTCGTTCTAACATGACTAGTTATACTGATAAACAGATTCTACCCCACTATTTGGTTTCCTGACATATAAATTCCGACCATAGCCGATTATAATTTGCGGATGGCGATGCAGTACCCCACTTACCTCAGCAGCCGCAGCTCTGCCAGCAACGTGGGGTTCTGCTGGGCCTTCTCAGGGGTGGGCTGGGAAGCCTGCTCATGCTCTAGACGGAGACGCTGAATCTCCTGCAGGATCTCCCTAGACAGGATGGAAGATGGCCATGTAATGTCTTACAGCTCCCTCTTCCTGTTAGAAGTTTTTACTCTAGTAGCACCACCTTTACCCATCTTGTTTTGATTGCTTCTAAATGACCAAGATGTGAGACAGACAGACACCTTCTTAATACTGCTGCACTTGATTTATTCAATAAAACAATCCTTTGTGGTAGAAAAAGCAGTTTCTACCACAAAATACCGTTTTCAAGAACTTGAAAAAAAAATCCCACAGAAAGAAAATAACAACTAGAATACTCTGCTCTTTGCTGGGGAAAGGACGAGAGAACTTGCAGCCTCCTAATGCTAACTTCCCCCAAGTCTTCCTCTGTCTCCCCTCTTCCCCTACCTCCCACCCCCTGAGTGATGGACAGCTGCTTCTACTTATGCCTCTTATATTACATCCACTCTCCTTGTCCTGGTTTCTACTTTTCAGGGCATAATGGTGTGTTGTCTGGTCTCCAAGCCTTTAAATGGCTTTCTAGTGAGATCAGACAGTCACATGCAGCATAATGGGCCAAGACAAGAAGACTAGATAGAACAAAAGGCTTCTGGGAGTAGAGTGGAGAAAAGCACCACGAGAGGGGACACACTTGTGTGTGGGAGAAGGCACTGGGAAAAGAATCTACCCGAGGGCAAGGTTTTGGACTAGCACAATGAATGGCAAGCAGATATACAATTTACTGTCCAGGGCATATACTGGACTCGGGCTGCCCTAGAGTGACTGTGCTGGAATCTTCTTTTGTGGGCATAAACCATCTAGCCTGCAAGGAAAATGAGAATCGGATACCCACGTGATAACCTTGGACGTCGGAAACTGGCTCAATCCTGCATTCTTACCTGTTTTTGTTTTCCAGTTCTGCAATAAGCTGTCTTTGTTGTTTGTTGGCATCAAAGGTAAAGCTCAGGTCAGTGGGAGGACGGGTCTATGGTGAGGAGAAAGTAAGTTGTTCTGATTCAAATATATCTGGAGTCCTAACTGGATTGTTGATTTTTTTAATAGATTTTTTGAGGTATAAAAAATACCTACCATAAAAACTACCCTTTTTTTCTTTTTAAAACCCACCCATTTTAAGTGTACAATTCAGTGAGTCTTAGTAAATTTAAACAGTTGTGCAACCAGTCACCACAGTCCAGTTTTAGAACATTTTCCACCACCGCAAAAACACTCTCTCAAGCCAGTTTGTACTCAACTGCCACTCACGTCCATCCCCAACCGTAGGCAACCACCGATCTGCTTTCTGATTAGTTTTGCCTTTTTCAGAAACTTCATATAAATGGAATGGTTTCTGGCTGCCACTCAGCATGTTTTTGAGGTCTATCCATCTTGCTCCACGAACCAAGAGTTCCCTCCTTTTACGGCTGAGCAGGATTCCATTGTTTCAGCTTTTTGGCTACTACAAATGGAGTCGCTTTGAACTTTCATTTATAAGCTTTTGTGTTGATATATGTGTTGAAATGTGTTTTCATTTCTCTTCAGTAAGTACCCAGAAGTGGAATTCCTGAGTTATATGGTAACTCCATATTTAACATTTAAAAGAAGTGTCAAATTGTTTTCCAAAGTGGCTATACCATTTTACAGCCCCACCAACAATGAATAAGGGTCCCAATTTCTCCACATCCTGTTAACACTTGCCATTGTCCTTTTGGTTTTAATCATCCTACTGGGTACAAAGTATCTAACTACGGGTTTTTTTTTTTTTTTAAATAATTGAGATGTAATTTACAAAAAACAAAAAAATCCACCCTTTCAAAGTGTACAATTCAGTTGTTTTTAGTATATTTATGAGGTTGTAAAACCATCATCACTATCTAATTCCAGAACATTTTCATAGCCCTAGAAAGAAATTCTGCAACCATCAGCAGTCACCCCCCACGGCCCCCTCCCCTACTGCCTGAGCACTGCTAATCTACTTTCTGTTCCTATGGACTTATCTATTCTGAATATTTCGTAGAAATGGAATAATACAATATATGATTTTTTATGTCTGAATTCTTTCATTTAGCAAAATGCTTTCAAAGTTTATCCTTGTTTTAGCACATATCAGTACTTTATTCTTTTTTTACGGATGAATAATATTCCATTATATCGTATGCATATACCATACTTTATCCTTTCAACAGCTGATAGACATTTAGGTTGTTCCCACTTGGGGAGCTATTTTGAATAATACTGCTATAAACAACTATGGACAAGTTTTTGTGTAGAGATGTCTTCATTTCTCCTGGGCATATCTAGCAGTGGCACCACTGGCTCATACAGTCATCCCTCCTCTTGCGCAACTGCCAAACTTTATTCCTGAGTGGCTTCACTACTTTACAGCCCCACTACCAACGTACGAGGGTTCCATGTTTCCCATTTCCTTGTCAGCACTTGTTACTGTCCGTCTTTTTGATCATAGTCAACCTAGTGGGTATGACGTGGTACTTCACTGTGGATTCAGTTTGCATTTCCTTAATGACGAATATGTCGAGCTTACTTTCATGTGCGTATTGGCTACTTGCATATTTTCTTTGGAGAAATCATTGTGGTTCTGACTCGTGAGTCCATTTCCACTGATGTCTGGGACCCTCATTATCCCCTTTGAGAATATGGAAGCCAATCAACCCAATGCATAGGTGACATTTCCCCTTTACTGAGTAACCAGAACGGACGCTCCCACGGAAGACACTTTGCTGGCTATGCTTCATTCTGCACATCCTTGGCTCTGCCCAGAGCATGAACTGCGTGGAACCAGAAACCTTGTTTCCTATCTAGAGCTTGAAGATGTAGTAAGTAATTCTTTTCACGGGGCATTTTCTAAACAAACAGGAGCAAAACAGCATAGCCAATCCAGGTGGGAGGCTTTTTACTAAATATTTTTCTTTCTTAATTAAAAAAAATAAAAGGGTGATTTTTCTTCCTCTAGAGAAAAGTGGACCAATAACCAATTCAGCAAATCTTCTATATTCTTTAAAGAATCTTGTGAGAACCTAAGTTGAACCTCAGAAATGTAGCTTGCCTGAGACTGGACCTGTTATGAATAGATTTATAATTTCTGAAAACTGGAGTTAAAATTAATGGCTCCTTATTAAAGTGGGACCAGGAAAAATTATGGATGAGGAAATGAGCTCTGAAAGGAATTTGCTTCACATGACAGAAAACAAACAAAAACCCCACAGTATTTTGGTGGAATTTCTGAAGTACCTTTTCAGTTTTGATTATCTAATGCACTGCTGAGGTATCTTTCAAAGAGGAGGCTAATAAGCAAGGCAATCCAGGGTTATCGATAGTGATTCCTGACCAGCAGGATTCTTTGGCACCAAGTCACATCATTACGCAAATACAATGAGGTGGGAGTGGAGGAAGATTCAAATCCTGAGGTACTATTTACTATCTTAAACATTATAGTGTTCCTTAAAAAAAGAAAAAGCCAGTATCCTTTCCTAAGATGCCTCCAGAACACTGAAGGGAAAAAGACAGGAAGGGAATTATTAGCTCATAAGAACAAAGATTATTTTAGCCAGAAGAGACCTAAAGATGATTTCTTTCAAAAATTACATAGCTCATTCATTTATTCAGTAAGTATTTTCTGAGTGCCTACTATGCATTAGACAGTGTTCTAAGGACTAGGGATGCATTAGTGGATAAGATACAGTCCCCACCCTCACGCAGCCTGCATCGCGCTGGGAGACACAGATGAGAAACCAAACGTGTGTGTGTGTGTGTGTGTGTGTGTGTGTTTATAATCAGTCGTGATAAACACAATGAAGAAGTATAAGGTAAACAAATAGAGTGAACTGAGACAGATGCTTTTCAAATGGGGTGGCTATGAAAGGGCTCTCAGAGGCTCAATGAAGTGAGGAAGCGAACCAAGGCAAGTTCTGAGGGACGAGAGCACTGGGCAAAAAGGAGGGCAAAGGCAAACGGCCTGCAGCTGCTCCATCCTGGTGTTCTCAGGTCAGCGCTGGTGGCCTGGAGTGCGCTATGGTGAGTGGTAGGTAATGAACAGGGAGATGAAGCTCGGGCCCGGATCACGTAGGACCACGGAGAGGAGTTTCCATTTCATTCTGCGTGTGGTATGAGCCACTGTGGGATTCTGAACAGGGAATTACAGCATCGGTTCCAAATAATGAATGGACATCTCCACCTACAAGGAAGTAGGGCCTGACCCGCCATGCCTTCCGTGCGTCTCGTCCACGGTGACTTCCTCCCAAAGAGGACAGGTGGAAAGGGGGGAAAAGAGTAACTTTATGTTGGAAAAACCTGAAAAACACTTATTTGAGGTCAATATCGACAGTGACAAATGATATTAATACTAGGACCCCTTGATAGGATGTGAGAAAAATGGCACTTAGCTCTTCCTCCTCAAAACCCATTACCCCAGTCTATGAGAAAAACATCAGACTAATCCCAATTAAGGGACGTCCTATAATATTTGACTAGCACTCCTCAAAACTGCCATGGTCATCAAAAACAAGGAAAATCAAAGAAATTGTCACAGCCAAAAAGAACTGAAGGAGACGTGAGAACTAAATGTAATGTGGGATCCTAGATGAAACCCTGGAACCGGAAAAAGAGCATTAGGTAAAAACTAATTAAATCTGAATAAATTGTAGACTTTAATAATACATTAATATTGGCTCATTAATTGTAACAAATGATATATTAATGTAAGATGTTAATAATAGGGGAAACAGTATGGGTTATATGAAAACTTGTTACTAGTTTCACAATTTTTCTGTAAGTCTAAAATTGTTCTATAATAAAATGTTTATTATAAACAACGCTGCTATGGCTACTAAGTGGAGAATTTACTGTAGTGGGGTAAGAATGGGAATAAGTGGACTAATGAGGAATCCTAGGTTTTGCTATTTACTCATCATGTAATCCTTGAGTTATTTTATTACACCTTTATTTCCTTGTCTGTACAATGGGAATAAGTATGAAAAGAGATGTGAAGAGGATCACCTACTCTGTTACAATAGCATTCTCTTAGGTTTAGGTAATCTCACCGAGCTCCATCATCTTTAATGAGATGGAGATACATCTGCAAAATACAGGATAAGAAGCGAGATCCCTTTGCGTAAAACTGGGCAAATGTTATAACACCAAAGAAAGCCGACACAGTCAAGCAAGCTGTAATCTGGTAGTATGTACTTCTGTAGCCTCCTAAAAATAGACTGGAGGCTTCCCATCTGTCTGAACTTGGCAAGGATGAGTTCCAATATCAACTAGATTCCCTTTGTATCCATCCCATCATCTCAATCTCAGTTTGGCTAACAAATGGCTGTAGATTATTAATAACTCTCTTGTCTCTCAAAAACCCGATAATGTTTTTTAGGGTAGAGGTTCCAAAGCTACCTGTGAATCAGAAGACTGGAAAAACATTTTTCCTTTTTTACATAAAAATCAGTAGATCTGAAACCCAGAGATTCTGATTCAGTAGGTCTGAGATAAAGCCAAGAACCTACAAATTTTTTAAATGCTTCACACATGATTATAATAGAAATCCAGGTTTGACAATTACTATTTTACAGGAATTCTGAGTCATTACATGTGTACGAAACCCCACATGGATACTGTTGATCTTTAATTCTAAGAAGCCATAAGGACATTCTGGATGGTGCATGCCTGGAGCAGGTGACACATGATGAGGCTGTGAAGGCTAAGACTGGGCTAACTGGGCGGGGTGGGAGGGGGAAGCTTCTCAAAAATATGTAAATATTCAATATGATGACAATACAATGGCTTCCCCTT
Organism: Pteropus medius; assembly: GCF_902729225.1. NCBI lineage: Eukaryota > Metazoa > Chordata > Mammalia > Chiroptera > Pteropodidae > Pteropus > Pteropus medius. The sequence goes on along the minus strand of NW_024349800.1, from coordinate 50,866,207 downwards.
CCTTTCACATTTCTTCCAAGTTTTCCATAATGAGTTTTTGATTTTTTCATAAAGAAAAAAAGCTTTAAAAATAAACCAAAAACATTTGATTATATCTAAAGCTGGTGATGTCTGTGATAAAACTTTAAGAATTTGCTGTTATTGCTCTGATTTACCACACACTGTTATTTTTTTTAAAAAGGGATTTAGACACTTCAGAAAAACAAATCAGCTTTCCTGGCTCACCTAAGCAACCCAGAATTTCTTTATTCAAGGGTCAGACTAAAAGAGGTGTCAGTGGGCATGTGTGCCACCTAGGGCGACGTGAGGGCTCTGATGCTGAAGCACTCTAGGGTGTGATGTCGGCTGCTAAAATGATTTAATGGTCTTTCTTCATGGAAGAAGAAGGTTTTTTTGAGAAAAAAAATCAATACAAAGCCTATCTGGCAGGCTATAAATAAATTCTTTTGAGCACTACACCCACTTTATGCAAAGCACTTGTATCAGTGAGAGATTAGCGGATTAGGGTCTTCTGTTTAACTGAAATCTAGTCAAGAAGAATCCTTCCTGAGAGGTCCAATATTTATAAGATAACCATGCTTTGGAAAATAAACTGAAGATGAAAGGGACCATATCAGTATCTCCATTCTGACAATGGTCGTTTTCACACGAATAAGAGAATTGGCATCAGAAACTATCAGGTGTAAACAGACTTAATCTTGTTTGCAGTAAAAAGCGTACTGTGATCTCCCTCTCAGGGTCAAATGGCTTTGGAGCTCTTATTTACAACATTTCAAAAGTACTATGTAAAGTCCAGGAGACTATATAATGGCCTTAAATATACTTAATTTTCAAAATTTAAGCACAATGCTGTCCATCGCAACAGGTTTAATTTTATTCATAAATTTTAATTTCCAAAATAACTTGAATGGTTGTGACTGAATAAGGGTATGTGTGAGGTTGAACTAATTAAATGGAACTTTTCCCCCATTCTGTTCTATTTCACTAACCTTTAGAGTTGCAATATTAGAATCAGATGTGTGACCTAATGTTAGATTTTCAAAGAAAAGACTTTGAAGTCTAAACAAACTCAAGTAAATAAATTACTTTTTGGAGGGAAGAAACAAAGACGCTCCATTGGCCACTTTCATAACTATTTCCCTGTGAAGAAGTAAACATAAATCGGCACGTATTTCTATAATTAATACACTGTGTTTGTAGAATGTGGCCTTAAGAGATCCGGCCTGCCTGTCCAGCCTAATGTGACTCCAACACTGTTCTCTGTGCACTAGCCACATGAGCCATCTAGCAGGTCCTGAAACCGCCAACCTCAGGACCTTTGTGTGTACTGAAATGCCCCACTGGGAACACATTTCATTTTCCTTACTTGGTCAATGCTCACTTACAACCGTCTACACTGTACCTGAGTGTAGACGACATGGCTGTTGACTGGGTTCTGATCATTCCTCCTTTCACCTCGCTCTTTGCTTGTGTTTGATGTTTTTTAACGTTATGGTTAATGATATTTTTCCTAAATTTAATTTTCTAATTGTTCGCTGCTAACACAGATACAGAAACGCAATCGATTTTCGTATGTTGACTTTGTCTCTTGCGACACTGCTGTAAAGTCACGAATCTGTTCTAGCAGTGTTTTTGTAGCTTCCTTAAGACTTTCTATACATGAGCATGTCGTCTGCAAACAACGACAGCTTTACTTCTTCCTTTCCAATATTTATGCCTTTTTTCTTCTCATGTTATGTACGGACTGCCAAGCACAATTTTGAATGGTGGTGAAAGTGAAAATTTTTGTCTTGCTCTCAATATTAGGTAGGGAAAATATTCTAAAATTTAACTTTTAAGTGTTAAATTTTAGCTTAGGTTTTTTTTGTAGGTGTTCTTTATCATGCTGAGGAAGTTTCTTCTACTCCTAGTGTATTGAGTTTTATCATAAATGGATACAGTATTTTGTCAAATGTTTTTTCTGCATCTATTGAAATGATCTTATGATTTTCTTCTTTAAACTGCTAATATGGTGAATTACGTGACTGATTTTTGTGTATTAAATACATTTGCATTCCTAAAATTCACCTCACTTGATCATGGAGTATTATCTTTTTTACGTATTGCTGGATTCAATTCTCTAATATTTTGTTAAGGATTTTTTCATCCATGTTGATGAGAGAATTTGGCCATCAATTTTCTTTTCTTGTAACTGCTTTGTATTTGGTATTGGGTTATAGTGGCCTAATAAAATGACTTGGAAAATGTTCCTTCTCCTCTCTTTTCTGATAGGGTTTATGTTAGATTATTATGGTTTCTTCCTAAGTCTACTATAGTATTTAACGGTTATGCCATCTGAACTTGGAGTTTTCTCTGTGGGAAGTTAATGACAAATTCAATTTTTTAACAGATGTAAGAATCTTTAGATTCTGTTTATTCTTATGTCGATTTTATTAATTTGTATCTTTCAAGGAATCTATTTCACCTAGGTTGTCGAATTCATTGGCAAAAAGTTGCTCATAATATTCCCTTATCATCCTTACACTGTCCACAGTGTCCCTCCTTTCATTTGAGATATTGGTAATTTCTATTTTCTTTTTTTCTTGGTCAGGATTTCTAGGGATTTATTAATTTTACTGATCTTTTTAAAGAACCAAATTGACTTTTTTCTTGATTCTTTTATTTAAAGAATGGTATCATAGATGAAATTAAAGGCCACTGTAATCCTTTCCCTTAAGCCGCTCCTCTCCTTCTGTCACTGAGGTTTCACGTTCACCATTCCCCGACCACTTGTATGTTAAAGTAATGCTGATTTCTGCTACTCTACTGGAATCCTCCATTTACTCACCATGTTTCCCGCTTCTGCAGCCAGCCGGGCAGCATAGCGAGCTATCAGCCGGTGTTCCTCATCCAGTCGGCTGGGACTGTCCAGGACACTGCCAAGGAGATAAACATTCAACAGGTGTCTATTAAATGGCCCCTACTCCTGCTTCTCTCTTAGAAAGAAAGATGGGACAAAAGCTTGTAAAGAAAAGAATGGTAACAAAATAAATGGAGGCCTGGGTCATAGATACGAATGGTCTTCTGAGACAAAGAGGACTTATAGAAATGATGAGGCCACATGTATCATTTCTCTTCATTAGCATATCCCCACTGCTCCTATGCCCTCAGAAGGGATGCTTCTTTTTAATGCGAGGGCTGAGAAAAGACATTTACAAAGCCTGAGAGAAGCATTTCTAATCAATGTTTTTTTTCTTTCTAATCAAATGTTTTTAAAAAAACTCATGACTTTTAGACATAGGTCTTGAATTTAAAAAGACCAAAAGAAAACTAAAGCATCATGAAAAACAGAGGGCTGACAAAAAACTACAATTAACACTTGCTGAGCAAGTGTTACCATGTAATCTTCTCCAGCTTTACCGTATGTTGGGCCTGCCCCAGACTGCATTCCTCAGTCTGGGGCAGGCCCAACATACGATAAAGCTGGAGAAGATTACATGGTATCAAACATTCCCTTAATGACTCTCTTCTTTTACCATGCTTGTTCCACAGCTCCAGCCCCATCTTAGAGTGAAGTAATTTAGTCCATTACTCTTTAACTGAGTATCAGCACTCTAAAAATTTAAAGACCCACTTAGGTGGAACATCAGATCATGCCACACCTGGATAAGAGACGGGTTCTTGAGAGGCCTGTTCTGTAGAGATGTGATGCTATGACTGCTTACGGAATAACTGGCCTGTTCTGTAGAGATGTGATGCTATGACTGCTTACGGAATAACTGGCTCCTTTGATTTAGCACGTTACGTCAACTGTGATTTATTCCTCTCAGGGTACTCCTAGATTAATAGGGACTGTGGCTATAGGATTCCCTTTGTTTCAGTTTGGCAGATGCTTTAAGATAACAGTGATGACGACAACAGAGATGGCTGTTGTGGCTTGCTTTGGCCCTTAGGTTCTTGGAATCCTAAAAACTCTAGACTGGAAATTAGCGATATGACAAGTAATATAAAAAAAGTTTAAAGACATGAGTTCAATACTCATCAAATCTTGTCATAATTATTGAAGGGAATCTGGGAAGGGTGAAGATAAATCGAGAGCGATCCATCTGACCTTCTCAAGTACAGAATCAGCTGTATATATCCTAGATTTTTTTCACCTTTCATTTTTCTATCTCTGACTAATTCTTTAAATTTAGTCTTTCCTCTAGTATGTTTCTTTTTTTTTTTAATGTGCTTTAAGTAGTCTATGACACTTATATGCACTATAATTTTAGGTGCGCAAATGTCAGTCTCCAGCATGTATAATCATCCTCTCAAAGGATGATCTTGTAATAAGAACATGCTACTGTCAGATGACTTAAATAACTCAGAGTCAAGACCCCAAGGTTAGGGCTGACCTATATTTATGCCTTAAAGGTATCTGAAATGAGAGAACTATCTTTATCTTTTAAATAAACGATAACACTAATGAACATTTAATAATACAAGTAGATAATATTATGGAGGGACTGCCAGCCTAAGAAGTGGAACTTAAAGTGGTTGACCTTTGTTTTTGGTAAGAGATACAATAGGTTCCTCCGGGTCCAAGAGTTCCTCCTTCTGCATCACATTACATTCCTCTAGGAAGGTTAATAGTGCTTGTCATTTATACCTGAGTGTAGACGACATGGCTGCTTTAACTGATGCTGCTTTCCAGCCAGAAACTAAAACTTTATGCTGATGAGGGGTTTTAAGGTCAATGAAAATTATGAAGCAAATTACAAAGGTTCCTTATTCTTCTGCCTGAGCTGACTTTCATTTTCATTATTAGCCAGGAAATTTATGACTTCTTCAAGAGAGTATGAAGCTCAGTTCCTTAGACTATAAATCAAGAAGAGATACAGCACTCACCCAATCTTCATGTTCTCCCAGGGTCCCCGGCCACCAATCCTTGCTCAGGGAGGCTGATATCCCTAAGATATTTGAGGACCTTGGCTAAACCTACCATAAATCTTTTTGGGCTGAAATATTAGGTAGCAGTCCTTGTCCAGCATTCTGCTGCTACTTTCATCATGGAAACTTTTAATCACCTGGACAATTGCCCTTGCTGATAATAAGTAAGCTGTCCTGCCAGGGGTGAGACAACTCTACTCCTAGAGATCACGGGGGTGGGGCAGCGTGCAAAGTAATCGTCTGTTGGGTGAGGAAGCACTCTGTGATACAATGCGGTTATCAGGCTCTACTTTCTCTCCCTTCGGATAAATCTACCAGTTAGATGTGGGAAGTAAGAGAAGCCTACAATCTTTAGAGATAGGTCAGTGCCTAAAAGAAATAATGCTACTGAGTCATACTCGGAAAACTATGGGACATGGTATGAAGTATAATATTAAAAAGAGTTCAAAGAGATGTTTTTTCCTCATTGATTACCGATTTATTCTTTTGTTATAATGGGGAATAAGAATGACCTTACCAGGGAACCATGACATTATGGGCAAAACTAAGATCAAAATTTCAGGCTCCAGCCTCTCTTATGTGTGTAGTTTATAAATTATGGGGGTTTTCCCCCTGAGAATAAGAATCTCAAGTTGTTTGGCACAGTGACTCTTCTCTGCTGCCACGCAGAGCGGCCGGGATGGCTTTAGGTTATTTAATCTTGACCTGCCATTCTCCATGCAGAATGGAGGTGGTGTTGGCACAGAGTGGGCAGGTGGCTTTGGATCTGCCTGACTATATAATAGCACTTTGTTTGGTATTAACTCTTTTAAAGAGTTAACTTTACTGTAGCTAGCGGTTATCAAGTATTTTTCCATCCTAAGTCACTGAGGGATCAGTTGTATTCCCATATAAACAGTGAGTCACTACCACAGTAGTTTTCACAGAAAGGGGTCTGTGGGACTTTTATAATACATATAATTATTATAATGTGAGGAGGTATATATGTCATTAGGAAAAAGTCCCTGAGGTGACAATGATCCAACATCACTGCTGAAAACCCCTGGTTTAAATAATCAACAATGACAGATTCTGGGGAAGAGATGAAGATGTAACATGTAAAGATGTAATGGGGTGATGGTATCAAAGATTAGAGAATGTAAGATATCTGTGAGGTGACCAACCCTAAGCTTCGAATGTCAATGAAAGATTTCATTATTTAAGCAAGAATGAACGGTAAGAGGTTGCGTCAGATACCTCTGTGAATGTACATCTTTGGGACTGCATATCTCTGAGGTTTATATGCTCTTTAAGTATTATCTGAAGGAAGTGAGCTCCACTTTAAAGGAGAATTTTTAACTATATGTTTAGATAAGTGCCTGGGCTTGGCAAGGCTCCTTCTCCTTGAGAAGCTAATATTTTAGCAATTATCTAAACCCTGCCAAACATAGCTGGTAGCTTCTCAAGAAAAACGCCACAAGCAGAGCTTTTTCCAGCTGGCAATCCCGGGTAACACAGCTCTCCCTCCCTTTGCTCAGCCCTTGGCTACCCGCCTGCTGCTGCTGCTCTACCACTGACCGTGCACAGTGCTGCAGACGGGCCACAAAGGAGGCTATCAGGGCATGCTCATCAGCCAAGTGACTGCGTATAGGCTGGCTATACTGTAACCTAGAACAACGGAGGCAAAGACAGCAAGCATGACGTAAACACATACAGAGCGAGAAATGAACATGAATTAAAATGCGCAAATTTCAAAGAAATACAGAAAAAAAAATAAATCATGATAAGGAAAACAAAAAGACCACAATGCATAATGGAATATAGTGTTAGACCATAGAGAATACATCTTACAAATACTCTGAACAAAAGCAATCCCTTAGGAGACAACTTTGGCCAACTGGCCCTATCATCTTTGAGGAGAGAAACCAAGGAGGGGTCAGCTGGGCGCCTTGTCCACCAGTCTGGCCAAGTTCTGGGTTCTGTGATGGATGCGCCTTTTCGGGAATGTCCTCTAGCAGGAAAACAGGCAGAGAGGGTCTACTAAGTGTCCCCCTAATGCTTTTATAGATTTGTCTACATATAAGGGTTTTCAGTGTTACCTCGTGATACCAGTTAAACCTTTCAATTTCTATGAAGATATTGCCTTTAGCATCATTCTACTTTTTATCACCAACTGGTACTTAAAACAAAGTTGCTAGAACTGTATCTCATTGTAAGACAACACTATATACATTCCCAGCGAGGCACTGCTATAGATATAGGGAAGGTCCTTGAGTACACAATCTTTCATTTGGTTCAAGAAGGGGTGACTAGAGCAAATCTCAGAAAATTTATTATTTCACTTGGGAATACTTACTTTACATAACCTCAATGTCATTATCACATTTAAAAAATCTAAAAAAAATTTTAGTAACTCACTCCAACTGAAAATTTTCCTGTCTTTAAAAAAAAAAAAATCCTTTTACAGTTAATATCAAGATCCAAACAAGGTCCACAAACCTTGCATTTGACTGATGTTCTGTTTTTAATCTGTAACAATTCTTCCTTTTCCCTGGTTCTTTTCTGTCATTTATTTGTGAAGAAAACGGGCTATCTTATAGCATATCCTATATTCTGGATTTAACTGATTGTCGTCTGTGGTGTCATTTACTTTGTTTCTCTATCTTCCATGGGTAGATCTAGATGCTTGATTAAATTTTTTGTTTTTGTTTTGTTTTTGAGAAGTAGCTAGAATCAATCCTAGGTAATATGGTGTACTTAGAAATTAAATAGGAATATATATATTGATCAGGAGATTCAAATGTTATTGGTTACATCTCTCCGATATAAAGTCACCCACCAACTTTTCAATGAATAGTTTTAGCATTTACTGATGATTCTTGACTAGATTCATTATTTCATTAGGGGTCGAAAAATGTTGATTTTTCTAATTGTATCATCTTTTCTGCATGTTATTTTCCTCTATATGTTTATCTTGAAATACTGCTCATTTAGGAAAGGTAAAATAAATGACTGATATTATTTAACAAAATTCAGAACAATGAGTTAGTACCCTAGCAAACTCCAATGGTTACCAAGGATTTTTCTCTTTTAGTGTCATTATGAACTCATAGATTTTTATGTACCTGATGTGCTTCAGTCCATTGTAATTATCTTTTTGGTGCTCAAATTGTCCTATCTTTGGCCAGTGGGAGCCCCTGTAACTAGCTCCTATGTTCTTCTGACATATCCATTAGATCTTATTCGATTCCTTGCTTGGCACAATAAGATGCTCATCTTGTATATAACCTGTCCCATACCCGAAATGCACTATTCGTCCAAGCAGTCCAGGTTTCCTTTACTAGGAGAGAGCACTTAGAGACCACAGTCAGGGCTCTAGGGTGCTCATTGTTCCTGGGTTGTCACTGCTTCTAGACCTTTTCTGCGGATAACGCTAGTAAATTTATATATTTTGGAAAGAATAAAGATAAATTCTTTCAGCTCTTTTATGTACTGGCCCATTTTCTTCTAGTTTGCATTGTTTTTAATGAGAAGTCATTGGAAAATCTTATCTTTGTTCCCCTGTAAATAACATCTTTTTTTTCCCTAGGTGCTTTTAATATTTTCTCTTTCTCACTGGTTTTGAGCAATTTGATTATAAGTACCTTAGTATAGTTTTCTCTGTTTATCCTGCTTACAGTTTGTTGAGCTTCTTGTATCTGTGGGTTTATAGTTTTCATCAAACTTGTAAAAATTTATTTGGAAAACTGGAAAAAATGATTTCTTTAAATAATTTTTTCTCCTTCTCTGTTCAACTGCTTGACATTGTCCCACAAGTCACTAAGGCTGTTCGTTTTTCAGCTTTTTTTCTTTCTGTGCTTCGTTCTGGATAGTTTATATTGCTATGTCTTTAAGTGGACTTTTCTTCTGCAATTTCTGATCTTTTAAGACCATCCATTGAATAGTTCATATCAAGTATTATCTCTTTCAACTCTAAAAGTGATTTTTATTTAAAAAACTTTCTTATTCAAGTAGAACATATATGCAGAAAGTCACAATTACATTTATACTTAGTTCATTTTTATTCCATTTTTCTCTTATGCTCATATTTTCCTTTATATTTTTTAAAAGTTTATGTTTGTTATTTCAGGCTCTGGTTATATTGACTAATTTTCTCTTAGTTACAAGTCATACTTTCTTGCGTCTTCCTATGTCTTCTAATTTTGTACTGAAATGATGAAAATTGTGACTATTATGCTGTTGAATGTCTGGATTTTGATGTCATCCTCCAAAGAATCTGGTAGTTCATTTACTTGTGGACAGCTTGATCCTTTGAGGTTTGTATTTAAGCTTCATTAGTGCCGATCTACAGCAACCTTATCTAGGGCTATTTTTGTGCTGCTCCTAAGGCGTGGCCTTTCTGGGGTCTTTACTGAATGGCCAAAGCATTCAATGATGTCTCTCTGCTCTGGCTGAAACTTAACTATGTGAGCTCAGATAGCTCTTCCACTTTCAAATTCCCCAAGAACTGTTCTTTCCCAGGTACTTGTTTCTTTTCTGGTCTTGTGACATCTCATTTATGCAAATACAGCTTAGTTTTCAGCCAAAGACTCAAGGGTCCTCTATGAAGATTTATGATCTTTCTCTGCACACTTCCTCCTCTTTGGTAATTTGCTCAGCAAACTCCAGCCTCCCTAAACTCCAATCTCGTCTTCTTATTCTCAGCAAGACTGCCTTGCTTTGCTTGTATCCTGCAAGGGGGATTGGCAAATGCCTCTCGGCAGAAAGCCTGGACAATCATAGTGCTCTTCTCCTTTGTTTCTCATCCCTCAGAGATCAGTCTTGTCCTACTAACCGTCTAATTTCTGAAAGCAGTCGTTACATTCAGACTGGTTTTCTAGTAGTTTACAGTGAGAGAGTTAATCTGATGCCAGTTACTTCATCATGACCAGAGTGGAAGTTCTCTGCAGTAAATCATTTTTATTATCCTTTCAGAAAGTATCGGTCCACTTCAAACTAGAAATTAAAACAAAAACAAGACTGCTTCTTTATGGAAGACAGAGAAGTAGTGCTACATAACTTTGTAGGCTATTATAAAGGCTTTAGCTTTCACTCTAATATGAGAAGTTACTGGAGGGTTTTCAGCAGAGGTGAAGTATGATACAATTTACATTTTAATAGGATCATTTGCTCTATGGAAGACAAAGTGCCAGAGAGCAGAGGAAAAAGTAGCCAATTAGAAGGCTACTGGAGAGACATGAGGAGCTAGAAAAATAGTAGTAGCAGTAAAAGTGGTAAGAAACAGCAAGACTTTGGACAGATTTGGATGATGTTTTTGGATAAAGATGGTAAAACAATCTTAACAGTTTAGATGGGAGAAGAATCGTGGGTTCTGACTCGGCAACGAGGATAATGGGACTGCCATTTACTGAGATGGTGACAACTACGGGAGAAGTAGGGTTAGGAGGGAAAGAGAGAGAACTCAGCTTAGAACATGCTAATTGTGTGCATTAAATATTCAAGTGAAGGTATTGATTACAAAGAGGATATGAGGTTAGAGCTCAGGGAAAAGGTCTGAGCCAGAAAAATAAATCTGGAAGTTACAGTAGGTAGATAGTATTAAAAGCTATGAGTCTGTCACGAATACAGAGAACAATCTGGCGATGGCCAGAAGGGAGGGAGTGGGAGTCTGGGGGAGAGGGGTGAAGGGTTAAAGAAGGAGAAATCAGTAGTTCATCGATGGTCACGGGGATGGGGAGCACGGCACAGTGAATACAATCAGCATTAATGTAATGGTTAGGTGGAGGGCCAGAGGAGAGAAAGAGCAATCAGGGAAAAGGTTTTATAAACTATATAAATGTCTAATCAATTTACTGTATACTTGAAACTAATAATAAAATAAAATAAAATTAAATTAAATTAAAATTAAAAAAGAAAAAAAAAGCTATGAGTCTGGATGGGATCACCTACAGTGAGTACGGACTGAGAAGAGAAGTGGTCCCTCTGGTACACTAACATTTCGAGTTCAAAGAGGTATGGGAAAACGAGGAAAGGAGGCTGAGGAGGAAGAGGAGGAAAACCAGAAGGGCACAATACCTGGGGGCAAGTGCATAAAGTGTTTCGAGTAGAAGAAAGTGACTATCTGTGTCAAATGCCACTGATAGATCAAGTAATGTTAGTCCTGAGAATTCAACACCGATTAGCACTGAGGAAGTCACTGGTCTCCTGGACAGAAATGGTTTTGGCAGAGTAACAGGAAGTGAAAATCTGACCAGGTGTGTTCCAAAGGGAACTGCAGAACAGAAATTGGATTATGTTTACGACAGAAGCAACAGTTTAGCTTTATGTGAAGACTGTTCAGAACCTATGTTGTTTGCCAGATAATCAGGGATCTAAATCAAAATGAAAAGCATCATAACAGCCTATAGTAAGGAGATAAGAAACTTAAGCGTCCAAGAATTTTCCTGCAATTTTGTTTGGGGTGCGGGTGTTATATTGTTCTACTCACATTTAAAGTTGTACCTGTTTTTCGAGATTTTTTTCATTAATTTTTTTTTATAAAATAATAAATATATAGTGCTGTATATATGCAATACATATATATGTATGTATGTGTGTGTGTACAAATATATATATAAATATATATATGTATATATATATATATATGTATGTATGTATAATGTTCTTGTTTATACTAACCTGAGTTAGAATTGCTGAAGGGTTTACCTTAAATGCTTGAATGGAAATGGAATTTAATCTCAACCCAGGAGCAGTTAAAAACTGGAGGTCTGCCCGAGCTCTCTGATGGACTTTGGAAATCTGCCAGCACTGAGGACCTTGCAAGTCCATAAAATTAGGTGTTAATTTTCAATTACTCTGCTTTTCTGTCTTTCAAAAAAAGATTGGAGGAAAAAAGTAATTCCAATGTTGCCTTGGAGAGATTCTCATAAATTCATATGAGCTAGCTGTTTCACGACCAGGCTGAAATCTTCATTAAGTTTTACTTTTCAACCCAATTCTGTTTTTTCTCATTTCAAAGGAAGAGAATCAGTGGCCTGAGTCCACAAAGCGATAGCCTCTGGCTAGACCAATCTCATTTAGCCTCCTTTCTCAGTGTCCCCAACATCTCTGTTGCTCTCAGTCTAAAAAAACAGCAGAACTGTGGCCTTTGAAATTCTACTGTATTCTGTAGATAACAAGATAAACTCTTTACCTTGGCACTCAGTCAGAAAGCCGTTTTAATGCTATTATATTCCAACTCATCTCTTTACTTGGTCATGTCTCTAGAGCTCAGAAATAATGTTTTTACTGTGAGATTCGGCCTTTAAAAACTGCTTTTCCTTCTTGTGAAGTACGTGTTAAAATAAAAAAGTTCTAACCGATATTATCTTGCATGTTCTTAAATTTTCTAGCCATCAATAACTATTCAGAATTAAGTGGCTCTAATATATACCTGTTACTACCCAAATGTGGTGTGACGTCCCCACGCAATATATCTTCATAAACTGAACATAACAGAAAGCATTATTTAACACTTGAGAGAAATAAACATGAGGTGATAGGGAGAAAAAGGGTTTCCTGAAACAAACATATGCAAATGGCGGTATGATGTAATATACTTACACAGGCAATTTTTTTTCAGAACCCACCCAAAAAAGAAGCCTATAGCTATGTGTCTCCTCTATACCTCTACCTTCTCCAGGGACAGCAGACTCCTTCCTTATTGGAGAAGTGACCCGCAGCCATCCTAGGTAGGGCCACCAAACATAAAACCCTTGGGTGGGTAACATGATCCAAGATGGGCCACATAGAACTTCCATTGGAATTTTCGAATTGAAACTAAAAGTTAGGCAATCCGTATAGGGTGGTAAGGTTATGAAATGTGAACACACAGGTCTCAGGGCGATATTCCTTGCCGTGTAAAAAAGGTAGCAGTATTAGGGAAGAAAAAGCTGACATGGAGGCGAGAAGTACAAGGAGCATGTTGGGGTCAGGAGAAGAAGAAAAGGAGGGAGACACCTTGATGAGGTAAGAGCTCCCTTGCTCTGAGGCCCAGACACATACAACCTTGCTCTTCCCAGTTCAGTTACAAAAACAAAAACATCTTGTTTTCTTTAAGCTCATTCAAACTGCGTTTCTATCATTTACAGACAAGCATTTTGACTAAAATATAAACGGATACCAGAAGTGGGATGTAACGTGAGTTGAACTAGCTGAGTCGAGGTGAGTGTCGATAGTAACAAAACTCTCCATCCCGGGGTGGGGAAAATACATCATCAGTCTTGCTATATGGCTACAGAGCACGGCAACTGGTTAAATTACAACCTCCAGGATCCTGGGACTTAGACCTTGTGCCCCTTATGACTGGAGTTCCAGGCACCCTGAGAACAACAACAGGATGCAGGAGTGATTTCTTTAAGTCTTCAGTATGATATTGCGAGAGAGAGAGATGAGTTGTCTGAAAGGCAGCTGCCTCAGCCCACCGAGGGCGAGCTAGGGTTAAGACGACTAGGGTTTTATGGGGGTTGTACTATTCCAGAAACCCCAAACATAAACCTCAACTCTTTGGCAGAGTGGCGTAAGGGCCGTTGCCCAGTGATGCAGACAATCTGAGGCTCTAAGTGCTTTTTGCACAGCTGATCAGCTGCTTCTCCCTTCCAGAGCCTTCTAATTCCCCGGGTTCCCCGGGTGGGCTTTCTTCTGGGCTCCTTGCACTATCAGCTTAGGTTTTTATTCTCTCCAGTTTGTAAACTCAGTTACCACTCATCCACCTGCTTTGCTCGTTCCAAAATGTTGCTATTGTCTCCTCTTCCATTTTTCTTTGTTCTTGTGGGTTTTCACTTTAAAAACAAAAAAGTCTTGACTGTCATTTTAGTGCATTCCAGGGGGAAATATAGGCAAATGTGGCTTAACATGCTATGTTTTCTGTTACTTCTCTTTTCCTCATTCTCTAAATTACAATTATCCTATTTTTAGATCTCTACTTTTGCATACTGGGTATTTGAGTGTTTAAAACATATCATCCGGTCCATGGTAGAATGGGCTAATAAACCATAAAAAGACCTAGACCTGATCTGGACATAACCTAGATATCTGGGACCCCGCACTGCCTACAGGACAGGTGTGCATGCAGTTGCAGTTCTCTATGGAGAGCTGCATGATGTAAAGGAAGAAAACTCTGGAAATGTGTACGGGAATTGTGTAGGGGGTACGTGGGTGTGTATGTGGGTATGTACACATTTTTGCATACGTCCGCATGCTGGTTAGCAAAACAGTGGTCTGACAAAGACCTCTGTTATTTTTCTTCCCCAGGATCTGTCTCTTCTGTTTTTGATGGTACAGCCTATCACAGACACATAGGATGGGCAGCAGTACAATCCTTGGGGTCTTCTCATCCACAGGAGAAGCACAGTCTCTTGAGTGACGAGGCTGTGGGTGTATGAGTGAAGCCATCAGCAGTACCGAGCAGTAGGAGGGAAGGAAGCTGGCACACTGAGCGAAGCCAAGAGATGGAGGGCATCCTGGTGGCATTTCAGTAGCTTTTGCGATCCTTCTGCCCTTCCTTTTATGCTTTTGCCTTATGCTTTATGCTTTATGGTTTGTGCCTTTTTTCCTTTTTTTTTTTTAACTGGAGTAAGAACACATGAGATCTGTCCTCTTAAAATTTTAAGGTACAATAGTGTTAATCAGAACTTTTCCATATTGTTTAACTGGGTTTGTGCTTTTCAAAGTTAAAATTTAATACCTAAAATTAAGAGTTGATATTAATATACTAACAAAGCCAAAAGTTTCATATTGAAGGTTTTTGATGCTGCCATAGTTACATGAAATGCCTACAGAATTGTAAAAGTTTAAATATTTGTAAAGATAAAACTTTAGAAGACATTTTAAAATATTAGCCTCACCTATTGGTCTTGATATACAGTATAACTTAAAATAGAACAATAGTACAGAATATAACATCACCGTTCACATTCTGAATGCTGGGGAAGAGGAGGGACGGAGGCGAACCTCCGAGGAAATCAGATGGGGGGTGGCATTTTAAGCCTCTGTTTTAAAGTTTCAAAAGTTTTTTGTTGTTTGTTTTCAGGTGTGCTATTCTGTTCTGATTCTTTCAAAAGAAAGCAATGTAATATTTTCCCAATATTCTTAAAAATTTTATTTTCAATAAAATTTCCAGAAACTATTTAGTCTAAGGCAAAGACAAATTTTCTTTTCAATTATAGAAATATCAATATGGAAGTAATAGAAATATGATACAGGGCAAATCCCTAGAGTGGACTCTCTCAGGAACATAATTCATAGTGTGTCACATGATAACCAGCGTCTTTGCCATTTCTAAGGGTTTCTTCTTTAAAAGGTAATCTTGACATTTAGGATCATTTTGTATGTGGATTAATTTATAATACAGTATTATTTCGATCACTGTGGCTATCACTATTTTTTTTTACTATGTACTGCCTATTGAAAAAGTAGAAACTGGGGTTCTTACATTTTTTCTGCATTTTTATTACTGTGCATGTTCTTATCAGATTCAGTGACTTATGTCTTACATTGAGTGCTAAAGGAAACCTCTTATTTCAGAAGAGTAGCTTTATCCTTCCTTCTCTGCCCCAACAGAGGAAGGCTCTGTTACTGGGATGACACGCTGGCTTTCCTCGGACTCTAGAGACACGGGTCTGACGACATTCAGAGGAGGAAAGGAAAACTGGTGAGTCCTTGAGGAAGTAAATAGATTACTAGATGGAAATTTATACTCATTGGAAACTGAGGCCATGAAGAACCAAATCTGTGAATTATGCAATTAATGTCCACGTTACAATCTCATCCTGAATATAAATGAAATCTCCTGAAATTCGAAGGACTATATTATTAGGATGGGAGCACCTTGTTCCTATGTAGCCTCTACTCCAGCAGCTACTCTTCTTGATAAGTCACAGTGCTCAATCTTCCTTCTTGGTCTGCTGTGGGCTCTGACTACCTTTGTCTGGAGTTAGTCTCTAGATAGTCTGTGATAACCACCTCTAAGACTAAGTCTTTCTAGAAAGAGGTGCTAGCAGAAATGCTAACTTTAAAATAAAATCTTAATCCAGGCTGTACTATATTATCTGAAACCACTTTCAAAAAATAAGAGACTTTGTGACTGACAGTTGCAGCTGGCCACTTACTAGGAAACCTGGGGCTTAATACTGCCACATAAAGCCTAAAGGTTAGTCCTACAGAGGCGACTGTGATTATCATTGTTTCTGAGTCTCTTCTTTCAGGCTTCTCAAGCAATACAATACTGTCCAGAAAGAGGTACTCCCTCTAAGAGCCTCTAGCAGCTACATTTAGTTGTGATCACCGAATATCTGGTACCCTTGGTCATTAGGTACTTAGGGCCCCTCAGGGACTCAGGTGGCTCAAGTGACAAAACTAATAAATGAAGATGACACAAGTTAAGTGAAACTCTAACAGGTGGCATTGCTAAAACTAACATACGACTTACAAGGGTGCGTCTTTCAATGATCCACCTCGTCTTCCTGGTTTTGAAATGGAAACACGCCTGAGTTGATATTTAGATCCTGGGTCTGGGTCTGAATGCTATGAGTGTTTAACATCAAAACTAAGGACAAATGCCAGCAAGGTTCGCTGTAATATCTAGGTAGATGGAAGAGGTTTAATTGTTCTGTATTTTCCAGAAGCTTTCTGTTCCTCCTTGAGAGGGTCTTCTTCATAAATTATTCTGTTTCTTTCACACTTATTCTCTCATTATAGTTTACTTCTTAAATAATGAAAACAGTATCTTAAATTCTCACATAAACCCCACAAGGAAGACACTATTACTGTTCCAATTCTCTAGATAAAAATAGGAGGATACAAATCTTGTTCAGGGTCAGGCAAGAGCCAGGAATCGAATGCAGACAATCTGGGTCATAAGTCTATGCTCTAGTACACCACTCAGCTCTGCCCCAAGCAGCAGCGAGGCCATTTCCCTGCTTTAGTGTTTCAACGAGGCTATGGGCACGTACTCACCTGGTCCGGGTTTTGAGTCTCCATGTTCACTCTGACTTACTAAGTCCCTAAATCCTCTATTCCAGGGTAGCCCTACAGTTTACTACTTAGCTTTCTTGTAAGGCTATTTTCCAAACTGGCATGATCATAAGAATCACCTGGAATACTTGTTAAAACTAGCTTCTCAGTATCTCAGGATCCGTTGGGTCTGATGTGGTTCCAAGTAGTTGTATTTTTAATAAGTTACCCAGGTGATTCTTCTCATCAATCGAGTTTGGGAAACACGGCTCTATGAGCTTCAGCCAATGGGAACAAATGTAGGTGATTTTAAGAATGATACAGTCCTCACTGAACATCGTGGATCGTTTCTTGGAACTGTGGTGAAACAACGTATAATGAAGCCAATTTTACCATGGGCTAATCTATTTAAACAAGAGTTCAGTTCCTGCAGCATCTCATCAATGTTATAATAAAACGATGTTGAATGAAACGCTACTCTTAGAGGACCAGCTGTATATTATACATTAAGTCAAAGTCTTATTGGGCAGATGACATTTCTGTAGCTGAATTAATCTGAAGCAATCAGTAGATATGGCATGAAGTGGTTTTCTTCAGGAAGGACTTGGGGTGTGGGGTTGGAATGTCTTTGTTGTTGTTGTTGTTGTTTTTTTTCTTTTTGAGTGATGACTGTTAGAAAGAATTCTTTAATGGTTGTGCCCCTGAGGGAGTTTCTGCCTTGCTCTGGTCTTGGAACAACTTAAACCAAATAGAAAGTAAGCCATTTTATATAGTTCTTTTAAGTCTTGCCTAAGAGAATTCTGGAGAAAAGTAAATTCAATAAATAGGAGAAAGGAGTACACAGTTCTAGTTCCCTGAAGGACCCTAAAGGAAACTCTTGTATAACTAAGAGAGGGACTTAGGCTTTTCAACTCAAATGTTTATGAATCGTATATAGGATGATTAAGGTGAATATAAGGGATTAATTCAATTTACACAGCTTAATCAGCACACAA
This sequence comes from Pteropus medius, assembly GCF_902729225.1. Classification (NCBI taxonomy): domain Eukaryota; kingdom Metazoa; phylum Chordata; class Mammalia; order Chiroptera; family Pteropodidae; genus Pteropus; species Pteropus medius. Next base: position 50,848,331 of record NW_024349800.1, on the reverse strand, counting down.
ATCTGCCCTCAGAACCCAAATGCAAAACTGCTGAAATTCATGATCATCAAAATGTTATTTAATGTTAAGAAAAAAAGAAAAAAGAGATCTCAAACATGCCTGATCTACTTTGACACTATGTTCACTGCTTGTCACAAATGCAGTTTCCACCTCAGGCACCACTCAAAAGCAGACTTCTTCAGTTGCTATATTTATGAGTAAGAAAAAAAAAAAGATAAAATGTAGAAAACAACATTAAAAGACAGTCAAAGGAGGAGAAGGCAATCCAGTCCTTTCAGCCCTGTGGAATACTTTGCTTTCAGGCCAGAGGCCTGCCCCCAACGCGGAGCAGAGACTGAGTCACAACCCACACATACCTCTTGGTGGGAGTGGGTACCCCAGAGGACATGTGGCTCACCATGGTGTCATTCATGTTAGTCACAGGGCGAGGAGGACTGAAAGAAAAGACATTTACATTATATTAATGATTACCAACATGACTAGGGGAAATAAATGAAAATGTGATAAGGGCAAAAGCACCAACTATCACTCCTGATAAGCAGAGTGGGACCCACGGGGAGTGGGCTTAGAAATCGATATGTCCAGCCTAAGTAAATTCAACAAGAAGGGTTCTCTCGAGCAAAGACAAGGGACCACAGACCTGTGCTGCGCCAGGAGCAATGAATCATAAACATGCTGCTACCCGATGCACCTTTGGTGCCTTTTGGTTTGTAGTTTTAGTACACAAGAATCAGAGTTCCGCCACTTTGTTAATTTCTCTGCATTTTAGGTGTTTACAGGATTACTAGGTGTTTGGCGTTTATGGTAGATCACAAAAGTCACAGTAGCAACATGCACACTATCCTGAGACTTGGTTAGAGCTTATTTACCTTCCCTCAGATTTAGCTTGTACGCTTTTTACCAAAACAATTAAACTGTTAAATGCTAAAATCTTCTATTAATCCTTTATTAGAATCTTAACAATGAACCACATTTCATACCTATATGCTAGTTGAATGCTTTCTTTTAAAACTTAATCCAAATTTCAATTTGAAGGTAAGCATTTTTGGTAACTTATCTTTAGCTGTTGGTTTTCTGGACTCCAGGTCTATTTCTCCCTCTTGTGAGTCTCTTGAATGAATGAATCCAAACTTATCAAAAAGAATCTATGATTTGGTCTTTCAGCCATTCGTCAATCCCTCTCCCTCCCCACCAGGTTCAGCTACAAAGGGTTTCCGTCTTGCGTTTGAAGCCACATGACGATTGCTAAATATTCCTCCTGGGAAATCTCTTACTTCCTCTTCTAAGAAGTACTTTTCAGAGAAATACGTCCATCAAAATCAGAAAAGTAAAGCAGAAAAATCCTCTCTCATATTTAGGTGTTTGGGGAACGACCTCCGGTTTCTCCTTATGTTTAAGAACTGAGTTAATTATGTAAAATGTTTTTGTGGAGGGTATACTTAACGAGTCTTCGTAAATATTACAGGACAAGAGCCTTTATTATTTTGCAGGTTTCACAGTACATTCAAATAAAGAGTCAAGGGAAATTTTTCAGGTAGAGCCAAGAAACTTAGAGGAAAGGTTGAAAGAAATGGATAGACTGATCTACGTATCTCTATATCTGTCTATCTACCTATATACTTTTTAAAAAATTTATTCATTTTTATTATGGCGACATTGGTTAACAAAAGCCAGTAAGTTCCAAGTATACAATATACTTTTTTAAGAGCCAATTTCATTTTGGGGTAAAGAAATCTTTTTAATGATTTTCCATTTACTGGAGAGAATCAAAGATGGAAAGTAATTTGCAGGGGACAGATTTAAGTCTCTTGACTTGTAAGCCATAGCACTATGCTTGTTATACATCCCTCCTTCTGTGTGACACGTCCCTAAGTAATATTCAGAATTTGAAGCATGTCTTTCTATGTTAGAATTCAATTTTACATTATTTAGCTTACTACCTATCTTCCAGACAGATATCTAATTTTGCCCAAACTTTCAAGCTTATTAACACTAGCGGCTGTGCTGAGTTATAATCAATTAATGAACTGGTTTAGGTTGATTAACAATGGAAGTGAACACGGAGATTAGCTTAATTTTAGTATTAAATTTACAATTTTGCCACTGGTTCTTTTAAATCAATTGTCCCAATTGAACAAGGAGACAATTCCTATGAAAGAAACAAAGCCAGCCTCAGAGCTTTTCATACTTGAGGGCACCAGAATAGTTCTCATCCTGAAAATAGAATGGATTTTGCTTCTTTAATATATTATTAGCAACTCATTTCCAAAATAAGAACACGTTCATGTTGTTTTCAAAAATAATGCTCTTACCTAGTATATTTCAACACTGAAGATACCACTGTATTTAATTTCCTTTCTGATATTCTCAGAGGAAAAACGACAATACAAAAATATTTTTTTACTTCCTTAAACATGGATCCGTGTGATAAAATTTCATGATTTTTAGCATTTTGTTTGATCTGATGCCAGAAAAGTTGTTATTAATAATCATCTTTATCTCTTGGCAAATATGCTCAATTCTTATAACATACATATCAAAGCCTCTTTTCTAATATTCAAAACCAGAAGTAATGATTACATAGTAAGCTGTAAACTAATCGCATCTGCCCCAAATTTCACACCCTTTCTGAACCTCTAACATGTTTTAATAGGGACACAGGTATGTGTTTGCAGTCCAAGATGAAAGAGGCGTTCGCAAACGTAAAGGGGATCTTTACTACAGGATCTACCACTCGACTCCCAACTCATTGTTAAAGCCGATAGCTGACATGCTATCTTAGGAGATGTAATACACCAAAAATGATTTATGGCTTAAAAAAAACAAAAAATCTCCACAGTTCCTGTAAGCATGCTTCCGGGGGTGAAGACTGACAGAAATGTACAAAGCAGAGCTGACGCAACTCATCGGATCGGTTTTGTTGATCCCGTTTAACATTCAGAACCCGCCACAAACTTGAACATGTATATCTACATTCACGTTCTGTATCCTCCTTTGGTGAAGAACTCAGCAAGGAACCTTTAGGCACTAATGAGTCTTGTGATGCCCACACGGCCACCAACTACCACATGGTTCGGAGATCTGGTGGGGTTCCTTCTTTGTTAGTAAGACATGCCAATTGTTTTGATAAGGAAATCTAAGCAGACGGATGATACAGTTAGGAAGGAACTTGCAACTCAGAAGAGGTAGGTGTAAAAAGAAAGATTGGAGAGAATTTGTTAATTCTGAATCAAAGGAAAAGAGGTATTCTTAGGGGGTGCTTATGTCTAAGAGGTAAGCAAGATTATTTAATCTCGATGACCTAACTATATACTGATGAAGATGGATAGGAGACAAATCACCACAATGCAGAGTAATGCGAGCAGCAATTCAAGTACAAAGTGGTGAGGAGTCACAGAGGAAGAGCAATCGCTCCTGCCTGGAGGAATAAGCGGAGAGAGGAGTCAGGGTGAAGTAACATTACGGAGAGAGTTTTTCAGATAGAGAAAAATGGTTAAGGGCACTCTAGACAGAAGAAACGGCATGGAAAAAGGCAGGAAAATCCAAAAATACATGGCATACTTGGGACTAAATTATTTGGCTAGACTCAAAGGCCCTTCCTTGAAGGGAGTAGCTGAAAAGGCACCTGGAGAGTTAGATTCGGGCCAGGATGTGAATGATGCCTCTTCTATCACAAGCTAAGAAGTTTGGACTTTATACTATAGTGGGAAAAGCACTCACTGAAAGTTTTTAAGCCAAAGGATGATGTGACTATAGTTGGTTTTTGAAAAGATAACTTTAGGAGCTTTTAGCATGCGGGTTTTAACCAGGGGTGTGCATGGATGGGGATCACCTGGGAAGCTCTCTGTAAGATAAGACATCCAAACTACCCTCAATTTAGTGAATCTGAATCTCTAAGGGCCAGAGGATTCTTTCTAATGTATATTCCCATTTAAAAATCATTTACGTAGAATGGATTTAAGAAGAGGAAGAAATGGAAGCTGAAAGACCAATTATGAGGTTATGACAATTGTCCAGCTCAGTGATTATGAAGGTGGACACTGGTAGTTAAGATGGGGAAGAGAAAAAAGGAAAAATACTGTGAGGGTAAAATAGATAAGATGTGGTAACTGATTAAGAACACGAGGTTAGTGAGTAAAGAATAATGGAGATTTTTATCTTGACTACTGGGTGGATAGTGATATCAACATCCAAACTAGGGAACTCAAGAGTAGGAAACAGGTGTTGGATTGGTGGAGGTGGGCAGAATCAGCAGGAAGGTAAAGGTGAACAGAATTTCAGTTTTGAAATTAAATTTGAAGTCCCCTGAATAGGTATAGGTAAGTGATATGTAGAAAGCAGCTGGAAATAGAAGAATGGAACCCAGGTGAGACATCATGTTTGAAAATATTTGAGTGTTATCATTTAAATCATAGCCGGTTGAGTATTCCGACCACTATAAAGGTGTGTTTTTAGGTGGAGGAGAACATTTGGGGAAATATCCAGTAAGAAGGTAGCTTAGATCAGGGGTCCCTAACCCCTGGGCCGCAGATTGTTAGGTCCGTGGCCTATTAGGAACCAGGCCGCACAGCTAGAGGTGAGTTGCGGGCAAGCGAGCGTCTGTCTATATTTGCAGCTGCTCCCCAGCACTAGCATCACCCCCTCAGCTCCACCTCAGATCATCGGGCATTAGATTCTCATAGGAGCACCGGTCCCTGGTGCCAAAAGGTTGGGGACCGCTGGCTTAGATAATGGGTACACAGCATCTGGTTACTGGTTAGACACAACTCCTATTATAAACTAAAAATATTAACTTACTGGTTCAAGTTATTTTCACAATACTTCTCCTACAACTAGACAACTCCAATTCATTCTGGTGGATGCTCTGGAATGTAAACTAACTTGAAATTAAAATAACTATAGAATCTTTCTTAAGGTATTTAAAGTTAGGAATAGAAGTAAGAACTACTACTAAGTGCTATGGGAAAATACTGAGATCACCTCATTTCATAAATAAAAACATATTTCCAGGGTGTTAAAGAGCTAAATGTAAATGTTTAATTATATAAATAAGGAAAAAATATGTTTCTATGGACAGTGAGGATGTTCTAAGATCAAAAGCAATTAAAAATTAGGAAGGTAAAGTCCAATTAATTTGAATTATTAAAAAATTAGAAAAGAAAGAAAAAATACAAATTTAGGGGACTATTTCAATAAATGTGACAAAGCAAGAATGAATAATAAGCCTTAATATATAAGGGATTCACACTAGTTCACAAGAAAATTATTACTATTTCAATTAAATGAGTAAAGTAAAAATACGCCTTTAAAAAGAACTATAAATAACCTTAACATGTTTTAATTATGAAAACAGCAAAGAAATATTTTAAAATTACAGACCACTTTCCCTTAAAAAGTAATTTTTTTAAAGGTAACCCTTAGGGCTGGGAGAGGATTTTCTGACCTATGCCCTTAATTTACTAGTAGGTAGGAGTTAAAAGTCAAACAAAATTTCTAGAAAGCAATTCAGTAATACGTTCATCAAAGATCTTTAAAAATGTTCAAACATTTTGGCTCAGTAATTCCCTTTCTAGGAATCTATTCCAAGGAAGAAATCAGAATTGCAAAGATAAGTCTATATTTTAAAATAATTAGGGAACTATTATTTACAGTAGGATAATTTTAGAAGAAACTTAAATGTTCAAATATAAGAGAAAGGAAAAAGTAAACCATGGTAATCTATAATTATAGGATACTGTGCTGTCATTAAAAAAATGTTTCTGAGGACTTTCTAATTGCATAGGGAAATGCTTAGCATGTGAGAGGTAAAAAAGGGCAAAAGAACTATAATAGCTAACAATTATTGAGTGTTTATAAGTTTATCGGACAGTGTTTAGAGCTTATTTATTTTATCTTCACAATAACCCTAAAAATAAGATAAAATTATTTACACATACACACAGCATGATATCAACTTAAAAATATATAAGCACAAAACAAAATACTTGAAGGAAATGTGTCAAAATGTTGAGAAGTAGAATTATGGGTAACTTTTCCTGTCTCTTGATACTTTTCTATACTTCTCCAAATTTTCCATTTTATTTTTTTCTTATTTTCAGAGAAAAATATGCTTAATGTAAAAAAATGATAAAGTAGAAAAAATTAAAACAGAAACATATAATCTATAATATCACCAAGTTGAATTTCCAAAAGGGAGTCTGTAGTATTTTTGTTATTAAGAAAGAAACTGAAATGTCTTTTACAAACCTAGAGAGAACTTTGAGACTGTTAGTAGAAGAAAGAATTGTTAAATGGTTTGAGTAAATTCGAAGTTCTGCAACCCCAAAACATCCCTACCACCACCTTCCCAAAAAAGAAAGTAAAGAGAACATTTTAAGTCACTCTACGTTATCTCCTCTACTTGACTGTAAGAAATTTGGATGATTTTTTTTATCATTTTACTTCAAGTACCTAGCATACATGAGACAGGAAGTAGGCTTTCAGGAAATATCTGTTGATTATGAGTGAGCACCATGCCATTTAATACACAGAAGTGTAGACTGTGTGAGAAGTAATCTTTTTGTTATATTTAGCTTTGGTGAGACTATTCTCTGAGAATGGAATATTGACATGTTTAGTTGTTATATTTGGTAGGTATGTTTGTAGTGTTTGCAGCTACAGCAAGTTTCATCCGTGACTTAGTAATGGAATCAACAGAGTGGAGACTGTCTTTAATAACAATAGCAATATGTGCTAGACTCAGTTTGAACATTCCCCATGGATTCACTCAATGAGGTGGATACTATCACCATCTTTATTTTACAGATGGAGGCACTGGACAGAGGTAATAGACCTGAAGTCAGAACCAAATCACAGCAAGTGGGATCTGAACCAAGGCAGGATGGCTCTTGAGTCTATGTTCTTCTTGATCATTATGTTGTGAGTGTCTCTACCACCTTTGATTGCTGTATGTTTAGAAAGACTTACTTAAGACTGTTTAGCCTATAAATTAAAACCAACGGCATAATGATAGGTCACAGTTCTTGCAAAGTTGTTTCTTTAGAAAGGTAAAATAATAATTACCTCAGAGTATAGTTTGGGGTGATTTATCCTTTCTCTTATCACATCATTAGAACTGTATTGTAAATGCCTACCTAATCTCAAACCATTTGGCTGCAGCGGTCCCATTTTTAACCAGCCCTAGGCTGCCTCAAGGAATACTAGATGACATAGATGAACTGTTTCCCTCAAAAACATTCCTCTCATTTATTAGGATGACTTTAAAATCTAATCTTAAAGGTCTTTTGGATTCCTTATCTCAGCCTATACTTTGAATGAGCAAATTATCGTAGCAGCCAGATTGCTGAAAGGAAAGGGAAAAAAAAGTTTGGCACAGGGCTCAAGAGCAACACTGAGTGTAATTCCTTGTTTGGGGCTTTCTCAGTTGACTCAGATCCAGGAGTAAACATTTTCTGGATAGGACTCTCCAGTTAACCAAGGATGTTCAAAGTATAATATTGTTGTTGTTTAAGCAAACTTTCTACTTAAAACTGTGAGTGAATATAGGGGTACATGAACCAACTCTAAAGCCTGAGAGGACAAGTGAGATCTTAGGCACCTGAAGGACTGTCACTTTTCCATGAGCCCTTTGACAAAACCTCTTCTGCAGGAAGTCATCCAGATAGGCAGATACTCACCCCTACCCTATACTTCTGAAAGTATTTACTCATTATCTTGCCCTTCTCCCCAGAATATTTTTTAGTTGTAGAGGTTAAAATTGCAGTCCTGCGATTCTCTTACCTTGACAGCTGTCTGCCAATCACACACTTGGGGACACTTTACCGGATTTTTTGGTCTATATATTACTGTTAGTATGAAAGGGAAAATGATTTTATTATGTCCTAGGCTTTCATTTACTTAATTTTTTTGTATTCCCCACAATGCTTTACACATGATGTACTTAACCATTTTAAATACATTTAACCACTTAAGAATTTTGCCACCAGCTAGTTTGCCTTCAATCCTAGATACCTGTGTTGCTTCTGAAATTATCTTCCCTACTCATTTTGATCATATTTTATTTATCCTTAAAGTTACACAGATTTCACTATACTTTCAAATAAGTTCAAAATCCACAGTGTAAATGATTTCATTATTTTATCTATCGAACTACTTAGGCCTTCAACATCTTTCAAGCAAGTTGCTCTTTTGCTTCTTCCAAGCCCCTGTTTTCAAATCTTCCCCTAGGTGCCTATCCTGGAATGTCCTTCTTCGTAGATTTGCCAAGATTACACTCTTTCTCGGGTCTCCTATCAAGGAAAAGTCTCCCAAAATTTCAGTATCTCCATAAAGCCCTTCTGATTGCTACAGGCCCCACTTAAATAAACAAGGGCCATATCAGTACACAAACAAAAACCCATGGCTTATGCATGCCTAGCACTGTTAGGGGCTCTAGGGGTGAAAAAAAGACAAAAACGAGTTGAAGATTGATGTCGCTGTCCACAAGAAGTTTATAATCCAATTAGTCCTCAAAATCATCAGTCATCTCAACAACAGGCATCTAAGCTTTAGCTTAACATATTACAATTGTAGGTCAATCCGATTTGACAATTATCATTTACAACCAAAAACATGTAAAATCATTTATAACGAAGACTACAACTTATTTCAAATCACGAATCAAAGACCAGTTCAACAAAATAATATGAAAAACCCTCTGCAGTTAACAGTTACAGGATTATCTCATTCCACTGAGCTTCCCTTTATCATTCCTCATGGATGTTGCATTTTTTACAAAGTGAAGGCAAGACCCTCCACCAGCAAAAAGATCACGACTCACTTTATTGCTGTGGTCTGGAACTGAACCTGCATTATCTCCCAGGTAAGCCTAGACAAGACTGGCTCTGTATCTGACATATATTTCTTTAGTCTTAGAACACTGGTGAGGGTTGGGAAAGAAGGGATAATGCATTAACATCTTTTGACTATGAGCATTGAGCAAGATCCTCAGACACATTATCTGAATTCTTGCTACTACCCATGATGGTAATTCTTATTTTACAAATAAAGAAATAAAGGTCAAAGAGGAAAATTAACATGGTCAAGGTCATAAAACTAGTAAGTGGCAGAACCAGTATTGGAACTCAACTTTACCTAGTTCTAAGCTACAGAATGGATCAAATCCACAGACTCACCATCTTAACCCAGGCATCTCTGTATTGTCCAAATGAACTTTTCAGATTAGAGTTCTCAGGGAAGAATAAATTCTCAAGTTTGAGAAAAACTGCCCTACTTTGACCATTGGCTTCAAGTCTAACTTGAAGTTGCTTAAGAAAAAAAGAAGAGAAATTTACTCAGTATTGTAACCGAAGTCACAATGAAGCTTCATGAAGGGTGAGGGTGCAGCTAGCTTCCGGGGCCATGGAGCATCATTAGGACACTGGCTGTTATCGTGGCTGAGAACTCATTTTGGGTCAGAGCCTATATAGTTCTCACAGCTTTATACGTTTAACAAGAAACACTTCTGCCTAACATACTGTAGCTTCACCGATGAACAAAATCTCTTCCTCATTCCAATCTGAAATTCCCAGGAAGCACTCAAGACGATCCGCCTCGAGTCATCTGCCCACTGTGGTAGACACTTTGACTAGCATCCTCCTAAAACACGGTTAGGATTGAGGGAAGACCAAGTTTTCAAAGAGGAGGATATTGTTCCCAGAAAAAAGGCTGCAGAGCAAATCAACGAGAAATATTCGCTTACTTAAAGATTAACTTTCTTCAAAATAAAAGTGTCGAATGGCAGGGTCCAGGATCCAGGCACTTCTGGATCTCTGCTGGGGTGATCGGCCCAGGTGAACACTGCTTTAAGACAAAGGTGTTTCTCTCTTCAGCATTGTTTCCCCCTTCTTAGTCACTGCCCTCTAAAATTTAGTAATCTATTCACAGATCCTAACATTGAAACAATATATGATCTAATAAGAATGCCAGCTTATCTAATTATTCCATTATGATAAAAAGAATATACGGGACTTACAATGATCTATAGTAATGACACGCTCTAGCTCTAGTGAAATATTAGGGAGGGCAGATTCTAAGATTTCTTTAATGTCGATAATCTATCAGTCTCTCAAAAAGCACCCCACCTCTAGACAACAGTTAGACAACTGCGGATCGTTTTTATCCTCTTTGAGCAGGGTGATGTTTTGCTGTTTATTTATTTCTATGTACCAGACCAACTATCTCCTGTTACTCCACTGGGTGCCATCGTTATCTGCCAAAGAAAAAAGTTAAACAAACAAAACTGCCTTTTGGAAAACTGTAAGGTTAAAAAAAACCCAAACCATATAGTTACACAGACAATGAGGTTTCTCTGACGTCTAAGGAAGTATATGTTACTTTATTGGTCATTTACAATCAATTAACCAACAAGAAAAATTTAAAGTTTCCGACAATGATTAATCTGACATTGCGACTCATTCGTGAATGTAAAGAACACCTATCAAGAGACAAATGCGCCTCAATTTCTAATTCTCGCTGTTAAACAGAGCTATTTGTGGTATAAGACTTACAATGAAACATTTCTCAGGAAGGAAAGGTTTACCACAAACATTCTTATACAGAACTTTCACCACCAGACAGCAAGCTAGAGATGCTCAGAGGAACACAGGTATCTGGCTCTAGCTCCGGAAAAGGACAGAATTGTGAAATGAGGCAATAATTATAATTATTTAGTAGTATTGCTCAGTTTAATATTGTATTGAAAAAGCACGCAAAGTGTTTTGCAAAACAGATAATAAAAATTAACAGAAATGTACTATTTTATTTTAAAAACCTTCCCACAACGAATCCCTCCTTTATTCTCCTTGTTCATTAAACTTAGCAAGGAAGTTGTCAATACTCTGTATAGACTTTGATTGCTGTATGTCTAGAAAGATGAGAAAAGATGACAGCTTAAACACTTCGACAAGTTACTGCTCAATAAAATGCATAATATAATGTCATTTCCTGACCTGTTCACATGGTCGTTGCTGAAATCTGTTTTCAAAAATGGAAACAAGTACATTATCATAGCAGACTGGCTCTCATGTTTTTTACGATTAGCCAGACAGAAAAAGACACAGTTGGCTTCCCCTTTTCATAATAACTGCCTGGAAAGTTCCAGAGACTCTAGCACCCTGCTGAAAATAAACACAATCATCATTAGCCCAGCAGCTCAAGCAGCAAAAATACAAAGGCAAGGAAAAACTATCGAACCTTCACATTCTGCAGCAAATGCTTCTTCTTCCTCTATGGATCTGGCATCTAATGCATTTCACTGCTACTGTCTCTAAGGAAACGGAGCAATCGCATGATGAAGAGTCTTCTCTACAAGGTAGTTTATCCCACAGAGCATTTTGGGAAAGAGCAGGTACAAGAGAAGAATTCGTTAGAAGGCAAACACACGTCGGCATTCCATCAGCAAGTCCACCAAGAAGTCGAATGCAGCCAATGACAGGAAGGCAGAAACAGCAGAGGAGGAATCACTCCTTAGAAGCTTAAAAATGAAACACACTCTCTTGTAATAGAATCCCGTGGCCCAATTAACCCACTCAGCCATTCCATTCTGACGGCGACTTTAAGGAGCATCCTTCCACCTCTTTCCCAGGGCTCTTCCTAATTGCCACCCGCTTCATAAGAACACAGCCTGCAGTACTGTGTCTGCCAAGTGATCTAGGTAGGCGGCGACTGGGAGGTGGGGAGAATTAGTAAAGCTTGATTTTTGTTTTGTTGAAGAGGAGTTAATGGAAACTCAAGTAGAGTGAAAAAAAAAAATAGGACAATGGTGTCTGTCTACCCTTTACTGCAAAGAGCTCCTTAATTCAGAAAGGCAGCTCATCAGAGGGCAGCTTAAGCAGACAGGTGCACAGTGTGAGCTGCTGAACTGACTCTCAGGGACAACTCTAGCAGGGCATTCACATGATGAGAATGTCCCTGACACTCAGAGTCATCCTGTGGCCTCTTATCTATTTCATTTAGTCAGTAGCTCTTAAATCTATCTGCTCCTGGTCTCCATCTCCACTGCCGTCATCACATTTCAGCCCGTATTTGGCTAGTGTAACTTAAATATTATAAGTTTTCTATTAGTTCATGGGTGTCCAGAGAACCTTTCAGTTGTTACTCATCTAATTTCTCACGGCTATCATCACTTTCCTAAGCATGGCTCTCATGTCATCATCCTTCCCCAAATCATCGGCTCTCTATTAGTCTCCCAAATTAGGACAAACATCTTCCTCTCGACGGTCATTGCCTACACACATGACAGCCTCTGTCTCTCTGTCTTACTTTTCACTACTGCCTTACGCTTCCTAAATGTTCTGCGCAAATATGCTACCCTAGTCACACAGAGGCCGTGGACCTTCCTGCCACGGTAAAACAAAAACAAAATGAAAACAGAGAGAGTCAAAGTGAAAGCCAGACTAACAACCCAAATGCCTGCAAAGGAATTCTACCCTTTGCTTAGATAACTAGGTGAAAAAAAGACAACCCAACAAATCAGACAGCTAACTAGTTAATATAAACACTTTGACATCAATAACAAAAACCTAAAGAATCAAATGGATGCAGGTGTTAGAAAGCTTGGCAGAAAATGAAAGAGTTGATTTATATGACATAACAGAAATATAATAAAAACAAAATAGGGGCTCTCGAGGCTGTAAACTCTAAGGATATACAAGAGGGAGGACAGCATGGAATGTCAAGGGCAACGTGAACAATAATGGGTAAAATTAACTTCAGGGGAAAAAAACCCTACAGAATGCTTGAGATTGGCACACCTTAATTTTATAATAAAAACACATCAAAGAGGAAGAAGAGGCAGTGGAGAGTGGAAAGAACACCAGTTTGGGAGAATTGGGTTCTTGTTCCAATTCTGGTACTAAGCAGTTTACGTGACCTGGACAATGAAGCCCTTTGTGCCTCAGCTGAACTGATCTGTGAAATGAAGGGGCTGGTTCTAGAACAGTGGTTTTCACATGTTGTCCCCTGAGCATTAAAAGATTCCACGTGGTGCTTCAGTAACCACAGACAAGAGCGAGGGGCTCAGGTCCCCACCTCATTTCAATCAGAGCAGCTCCACTTCTGCTCCATGTGACCCTCCAGAAAGCAAAATGTTGCACTGCTGTTTAAAAAAGTCTGAAAACCCCTTCCCTTACTACAAGATTTAAATGAGAAGTCTCCGTTATACTCACTCATTGTGTCCTGTTCTTTTCTTTTCTGGTCCTTATCACAGTTTGCAGTTACATATAGTTAGTATTTACTTTTTGATTGGTTTCACTCAAGGGGCTATAAGTTTCGAGAGAGCAGGGCCCACAGGGTCGATTCTACCACTGTGTTCACACTACGTATCTAACATCGTAACTGGCACACAGTGGGTGCTCAACAAATATTTATTCAATAATGAAATTTTATGACTTTATTTTCCATTCTACTTAAAAGTGCAAACTGGTGAAGGGTTTACCTGAACTTAATTTTAAATGGAAAAAAGTCCTTAACAAGGAATTCAAAGAAGGATTGCTAACAGGCCATTTGGGTTGGCCAAAACTCAAGTGGAAGGGGTAATGACGGCTAAATAATATTCTCAGGAGTATAGCTGAATTCATGAAAGCAGCAGTACTTCTCATATGTATTAAACGCATCAGGCCAAACATGCCTGTTAAATGAGTCTTGGTATTTAATTTCTGGGTCAAAAGAATCTCAAAATAATTTTAAATCCCTTAATATGTTAGGGAGTTTGCCAAGGGAATGAAGAAAACACACTCTTTCATTGGATGTGTATCACAGTCTCTACTAACAAAGTCACACAGAGCCCTTTGGAGATGGTGCTATGATGGTGAATTTTAAATCGGCTGAAAAAGCAATCGAGGGACTTCTGGTTCAAGGTGGCATACTAAGCACATGCTGAGAGCTCTCCCTCCAGTACCAAAGAAAAATGATTTAAAGACATAAATTGGTATGTGCGTAGCTGGAACACACACACACACACACACACACACACACAAAGGAAACTCTCTTTAAGCCTAAAAAAATAGTTTCCCCCAAGGAAGAAAATAAATAAGAAGCCATTGTTTGAGCAAGGGCTGGGCTGAGCTGCCTTGAGCCAAAGACAATTCTGCAGGCTGCCTGTGAGAAGACCTGAAGAACTTAAATACCTGCCTGCTCAACTCCCCAAAACCCAGAGAAAACAAAGCATCTATAAAGGTCTTTAAAATAAGTATACTAATATCCTCAGATACCTAAAGGACAGAACGGCATCCATAAAATGTTCTGAAAAATAACTAATTAGGGATTTAAAAAGTGAAAATCCTAATTATTGAGTTTTAAACAAACTCCACAGATAGGCTGAATACAAGTCTGAATAAAACTAAAGATTGATGGCACATTTTTTTTTTTAAGCTAAGAAAGGCGAAAGCTAAATCCTGGTTTAAAATTTATATCTCAGAGTTCCAGAGAGAAGCAAAGGCAAGAGTATCTGAAACAGATAATGGCTGAGAATTTTTCAGAACTGATGGGAGACATGAGCCTATAGAAAGTAAGAATCCTCTGAGTATTAAAACAAATAGAAGTAAAAAAAAAAAAGTGCTCATATCCAGACAGATGACAGCAAAAATTTCAGATTACCAATATTATAAAGAAAATTAGTGCAGCCACTATGGAAAACAGCATGGAGGTTCCTCAAAAACTTAAGAATAGAATAACCATATGACCCAGCAATCCCTCTTCTGGGTATATACCCCCCAAATTTGAAAACATTTATCTATGAAGACATATGCACCCCGATGTAGCATTATTCAAGGTGGCCAAGATATGGAAACAACCAAAGCATCCTCTGATAGATGACTGAATGAAGAAGACGTGGTACATATATTCAATAAAATATGACTCAGCCATAAGAAAAGAGGAAATACTACCATTTGTGACAACGTGGATGGATCCTGAGATTACCATGCTAAGCAAAATAAGTCACACAGAAAAAGTTGAGAACCATATGATTTCACTTATACAGGAGATCTAAAACTGAAAGCAACAAACGAACAAGACAAACTCATAGACACAAGCAAAAGTTTAGTGGTTACCAGAGGGAAAGAGGGGAGGGGGGCATGTAGATAAGGGTAAAGGGGATCATAGATATGGTGACAAAGGAGATTTGACATTAGGTGGTGAACACACGATGCAATATACAGGTGATGTACTACTGAATTATACACTTGAAACCTATATAATTTTATTAAGCAATGTCACCTCAATAAATTTAATTTGAAAAATAATACTTGCTTCTACTCAGGAGCACTAGAAAACTCTAAGAGTTAATAGAGAAATATGAGAAATTCAACAGAAAGGAAGGAGAATCAGATCCTTATCAACAAAACTGGTTACAAAATAATAGAGGAATGATATCTTCAAAGAATGAAGGGAAAATGACTTTTGCTAGATTCTAAATCCAGGCAAATTATCATTCAGTAGTAAGGGTGTACAACAAAGAGACAAGAAAAAGAAATAAATGATATCCAAATTGTAAAGAAACCAGCAAAACTATGTTTATTTGCAGTGACATCATCTTATATAGAAAACCCTAGAGCTAATAAACAAGTTCAATAAAGTTGCAGGACACAAGTTTAATATAAAAAAATCAGTTGTATTTCTACAAACTATCAATGAACAATCTGAAAATGAAATCAGAAAAATAATTTCATTTACATTATCATCAAAAAGAAT
This sequence comes from Pteropus medius, assembly GCF_902729225.1. Lineage (NCBI taxonomy): Eukaryota > Metazoa > Chordata > Mammalia > Chiroptera > Pteropodidae > Pteropus > Pteropus medius. The sequence goes on along the minus strand of NW_024349800.1, from coordinate 50,832,602 downwards.
AAAATACTTAGGAATAAATTCAATCAAGAAAATACAAGACTTATACACTGAAAACTATAAAACATCACTGAAAGACATTAAAGAAGATCTAAATAAGTGGAAAGACATTCCATGTTCATGGACCTGAAGATAATATTGTTGCGATAATGATTAATTCCCCAAATTGATCTACAGTTTCCATGAAATCCCTATAAAATCACGGCCGTCTTTTTTTGCAGAACCTGACAAGAAACAGAAAATAGCCAAAACCATCTTCCAAAAGAACACAGTTGGAGGATACATACTTCCTGATTTCAAACTTACTACAAACCTTTCAAAGTAGGCTAGTTTGCTTTGTGTTCCTAGGTTCAAGAATATTCATAAATTATCCATTTCTCTTTCTAGTTACACAGAATTTCCTAATGAATATCTCAAATTAGTGGCTTTGAAAAGTTTCTGAGTCTAAACACTGTGCAAGAATTGAGTAACAGATATGAAGGCTTTTTAAGTAGCTATCTAATCAGTATACCTGTCACTGCTTTGAGCTCCGGCCACACCCCACGCCTCTGTTTTCGCTGTATATTAGAGTGCCCAGCGTAGAAGTACAGCCGACCATAGTATTCTTACAGCTCCTCCACTCAAGGTCTTCACCGCTTCTCCTCTGACTCCATATAAACATTGAGAAAAATGACAAATGCACAGTCACAGAAAGCTAAAGAACGTTGCTGTGGACTGTGGGCGGAAAGTGACTTTGATGATGTGTTAGAAGGGGTCAAGGGCATTTTTCATTTCAAAGATATTAACCTCTTGGATGCACCAGTACTTTTCCATTTGTAACTTACCCCAGGGTACCCACATCAACAAGACATTTGACTTGCTCCACTTAAAGGTTTACATGTTCAAGTGAGTTTTTGGAGGTCCTTTCTTGGAAAATTCAACTTACATTTGGGGTTGCTTCCCCTATTTTTAAAAAAGAAAAATGTATATGAAAAGTTTGCTGCCAGTTGTATTTCTGCTTATCCGATTGCTCTCCTTCCTCCCATTGCTATTTATAACATTTAAGATCACAATAAATTAGAACTGTAACTTTATTTCACTTCTATGACTCAATTTCATCCAAACTGCATTTTGACATCAGTGTCTGTCATCACTACAGGCTCTCTGAGTCATCGCACAGTTCTCAGAGTGCATTGTGGTTATTTCTGTCCAAACTGCTTAGGAATGAGTCCTCTGTATCCAATGCGCTCAATGCAAACTTTACCACAAGCTGCTCCCATATTAAGCCAGCTGGCATTTTCATCTATAATCACTTAATGCATTTTTATTTTTTAAATTAAATTTAATCTTTTCTACATACACAATTAATAAGCCTGCTCTAATGGGAATATGGAGAACACCGCACTCAATAATCTGAGAATCTTTTTAAGCATATGGAGGATGTTTAGAAACATTGTTTAGATATCTGGCCCTGAAAGAGATAAGAAGGGCATTCAGGAAATGGGGTAGTTAAGCTAGGACTTCAGGAGTCAGCTCAGAGGGGCATGGAAGGATATAAAGTTTTAAAAGGGAGAAAGCAGACAGGTCTAACCAAAGCAGAGGCTTTGTACTGCATAAATTTAGCAGCAAAAGATAAGATTCAAAAAGTAAGGTGGGTCTCGATTACACAGGACTTTGAATTCCAGCATGAGGAGTGCCTCCTCAATTCTGTAGGCAGTGGAGTTTGGTAGATTTTTAAATAGGGAAGTAATATGACAAAGGCAGTGATTCAAGAAGATTAATTTGGTAGAAATATGTCAACAGATTTGAGGTTTAAGAAGAATGAAAAGGACTAATTTATTAGGTGTTAAATTCAGGCACTAATCAAAAGTGGGCAATATGAAAACCTATAAAGGTGCTAAAAAATAGTCAGATTATTCTAAATTGCAACCAGATCACAGGATACACATCCTATTAAGCAATCCCACTCAATGAATATAATTCTGAGGCTTGATGTCTGCATGAAATCACTTTATAGGTATACCCTAGGTTTGGCTAGGGAAGAAATGAAGCTCAAAGAAAAACAGATTTCTCTAATTTTAATAATTACTTTTTAAGGACTTTTTAAAAAGTAATCATAATGAATTGGAAGATCATGGCTTCCAACCCAATTTTTTTCTGTTTTTTAAAATAATTGAGGTAAAACTGGTATATAACATCATGTAAGTTTCAGGTGTACAACACTATAATTCAGTATCTGTACACACACTACGAAGTGATTACCAAATGTCTAGTTTCCATCCTTCACCATACAGCTGACCCCCTTTACCTATTCTTCCTCAACCCCAACTCCATTTCCTCTCTGGTAACCACCAATCTGTTCTCTGTACCTATGAGCTTTGTTTTGTTTTGTCTGTTCATTTGTTTTGGTTTTCTTCAGATTCCACATATAAGTAACAATACAGTTGTTTGTCTTTCTCTGTCTGACTTATTTCACATAGCATAATACTGATAAAATCCCAATAAAGTATAGAACTCAGTTAATAATAATATCAATATTGGTTCATTTGTAAAATGTCAACAACAGGGGAAAAAGTACAGGGTTTATGGGAATTCTGTCCTATCTTGGAAAAATTTCTGTAAATTTAATAAAATTCTTCTAAAATAAAGTATTTTGTTAAGTGGGCAAAAGCTCTAAATAGACAATGATACCAAAGAAGATATATGAATGTCTTATAAGTACACGAAAAGCTGCTGAAACATCATTGATCAGTGGAGAAATGCAAATGAAAACCGGGATAAGATACCTTGACTCACTAACTAGAATGGCTATAATCCAAAAGCATAACAATACACCGAGTGCTGATGAGGATGGGAAGAAACTGGAACTCTTGTGTATGGCTCATGGGACTGTAACATGGTACAGTCATTTTCAAAAACAGTCTGGCAGCTTCTTTAAAAGTTAAACATACACTTACCCTATATGACCCAGCAAGTCTCCTCCTAGATATCCATATCCACCCAAGAGTAATGAAAACATATGTCCACACAAAGACACAAATGTTCATGGCAGCGTTTTTCATAATAGTCAAAAACTGGAAATGTGCCAACTGTACATCAGCTGGTGAAGGAATTAAAAAAATGTGGTCTAGTCATACAATGGGGTATTTTCAGCATTGAAAAAAGGAATGAATTATTGCTACTTGCTACAACATGGATAAGCCTCAAAAACATTATGCTAAATGAAAAAGCCAGAAACAAAAGACTACATATTATACTATTCTGTTTATATGAAATCTCTAGAAAAGGCAAAACAATAGAAAGAGGAAGTACATCAGTGGTTGCCTTGGGGCCACAGGTGGGAGCCAGGACTGACTAGAAATGGGTACGAGGGAACTTTTTTGGATGATGGAAATGTTACAAACTAGATGGTGATAAGGATGCAAAACTATATAAATTTACTAAAAATCATTTAACTGTCACAATGAGGTAGTCTTATGGTTTGCAACTTATACCTCGAGGAAACTGTTTAAAGAAAGAAAAGACAAATCAAAACCGCAATGAGATATTGCATCACGCCCATCAGTGTGACTCCTGTAAATAAAAACAAAACAAAAAAATAGAGTCTCCAAGAGATATTTGTACATAATAATCTTCATAGCAGTATTATTTGGAACAGCCAAAAGGCAAGAGCAAACCAACTGTCCGTTGACGAAGGAATGGACAAACAAAATGTGTTACAGACATACAATGGAATATTATTCAGTCATAAAGAGGAAATAAATCCTGACACGTGTTATAACATGGATGAACCCTGAGGACATTATGCTAAGGGAAATAAGACAAAAAAAAAAAATGTATGATTCCACTTACATAAGGTATCTAAAATATTCAAATGAATAAAAACAGAAAGTAGAATGGTGGGTACCAGGGGCTTGTGGTAAAAGGGGAGTTGATGTTAATGAATATGTTGTTTCAGATTTGCAAGTTGAGAAAACTCTGGAGATCAATTTCACGCAACGTAAATATATTTTACACTACTAAGTTGTACACCTGAAAATGGTTATGATATATTTTACCACAATAAAAAAAGAAAAGAAAACCATGGGATGGTATTTGAGCCATGCTAGATTTGGAGTTTAAAAGCAGAGTGCTTTGTGGCAGCACAGTGAGAAACAGAGTGAGAAAAATCCCAATGGGAGGGTAGAACTCGGCAAGCCACTCATATACAACCACCTTTCGAGGATTAAGCCTTGAGTTTTTATTGATTAAATAATGCTGTTTCTCCTTACTGCATCATAATCAATCACCACATTTGCTGGTCACCTGACCCCGCCGCCCCGCCTCTTTCTCTCACACACACACGCACACCCCGAAGTTCAGGCAAAAATCATATCCTATTCCTAAGACTATCTTACATGACACATGACCCTTGGTATCAGCTCCATCTTTCTTTTTAGAGAGACATACTTCCAGGGCTAGCAGGTGACCTAAGTCCGGAAGAAAATTATTATCTGTGACCTTCAGTCTGAAAATGGAGCAAAACACAGACAACACCCGAAGTGGGAATAAGCAAAGCTCAAGGCTCTCAGAGAACCTTGTATTCCTCAGCTGCTAGGTTTTCAAAACTATCTCAGTGAAATACAAGACAAAATTTGGATCAGATGAGTTGTGATCTAAGAGACATAGAGCCTTCACATTCCAGGCTGTAGGAACAGGAGTTATAAAAAACAGCTTTTCTTGTCTCCAAAGGTCAAATTAGATAGACCTGAAAGTTTAGGTGTCTGATGGTCCACTGGTGAGCAAATTATGTCACTATTGCTAGGTTTTTCAAAATTTTTACAGTAAAACATTAGACAGAATTAATATCTGATGAGCTATGATCTAAGAGTCAGAGTGTAATACTTACTTGTTGGAAACAGCTCAAAATTATAACCTTCCAAAACGGGTTCTGTTTCAGGAGACCAAGATACCCAGAATGAATCTGATATTTCCTTCAAGTGACTAGGACATCAGATTCACCTAGTCATCTGGAAAAAGTATCATCTCGTCAGCCTCCTCAAATAAGACTCTATCCTCAGCACCAAGCAGCACAGAGCCTCAGTCATAACACGCGTCAGCAAATACTTGTGTGAAGACAGAAGTTTCAATTCAGACCTATTTATCAATATTATAAATCCTATAACATCCCACAGTTTGGGAATACGGTAAAGCCAATTAATAACTCTCTCAAAAAAACCCAAATTTGACTTATTTTAAAAAAGTTGCAAACAATGAGGACTTTGGTCTGACATGTGACCATTAGCCAGAACCACCCTTGTCACAAAAGCCATTTCCAACTCTAGATCCATCCATCATTTTAAAAAAAGCGTCACAAAAATGTGCTTTATTAACAAAACCACATAAACAGGAACTTAGACCTGTTTTTTTCATGGGGTTGAAATGGTCTTACATTATTAGTGGTCTAGTGAATTTCTATTGATCTACTTAACGTCATTATGAATAAGAAGAAAACAGGCAGAATTTTCCTGTAATAGTACTAAAAAGTTCACAAACACTGAAAGTATCAGATGTTTCAAGCACAGCTGTCTAAAGTTCAAAAAGAAACTGAGGCTGGTATAGAAATAAAACAATAGAGGACAAACACATTTTAATCAAATCGAAGTAATGCATATATAAGTATTAAACAGGAGAGCAGTTAAAAAAGAACAAGAGCCACGTTAAAGTATTATTTGAATTATAATTTTATAATTATAGTATAATTTAAGTAATAGTATTTACTTATTATCTAGGTTAATTCTGTTTTGATGCAATGTATAGAGAAAACTGGCTGGCTTGGCTGTTCAAACATGCTACATGTGTATATATGCAGAGATAGCGAGAAACAATAGGAGGGCAGTCTAGTTCCTAGGTAACAAACTATATCCAAATGCTTCAGCAGAAGAAGTTACTAATTAACCTTCATCATTGGGTGGAAAGAGCAACGTGGACCATCAAAGAAGATGAGCATTTGGAAAAAAAAAAAAAAATCTAGAAGCAAAAAGTGCCCTAAATTTGTCGTTTTTAATCAATCTTTCCCTAAGAGTAGGAGTTGGAAAACTTTTTCTATAAAGAGTCACATAGTAAATAGTTAAGGTTTTGAGCGTCATATAATCTTAGTCACAAAGACTCAATTTTGACACTGTAGCCTGAAAGCAGACATAGACAATACATACATGAAAAAGTATGGCTGTATTCCAATAAAATTTTACCTACAGACATTAAAATTTGAATTTCCTGTAATTTTCACAAAATATCCTCTTTTTACTTCACAAAACATTGTTCTCATTTCCCTTTAACCATTTAAAAATATAAGAATCATTCCTAGGTCATGGGCCATGCACAAATAGGTGACAGGCTGTATTTAACCAGTGGGATGTACTTTGCTAAACTCTTTAAAAGACTAGATCAGTCACAGGTGTGTCCAATGGGACACTGGTCATGCTCTTCCTTGACGGAATTCATATCAATAAATACAGTAACCCAACATCTGTAAGTTTTCTTTCAAAAATAATAACACAAACTGAAAATGTAATGGTGATTAACCACTAATTAAAGAAATCAGATATAAAGACTATGTGGTTAGATAATTAGATTCTAAGCAACAGCAAACTGCTTGAAATTAGGCTAGCAGAAATTCTATCAGAGATAGCAAGAGCTAGAAGTTTTATTAAAATGATGTTTTAATTGATCTCAGAGACTCAGAAGAAAGAAAAGCTGCTGGAGCGCTGATGATAAGTGAATTGGTTTTGTTTGAGATATATTTGAAAAACCTTGTTTACTTAATGTTCTCAACTCACCAAAAAAGGAACATAATGAGCCAATCAAGGAAATATGCCTGACACCTAGTGGAGACTTTAGGTACTACAGGTACACGACCTGTATTATTTTCTGAAGCAAAAAAACAAAACACATAAAAGGGTGAGTGGGTAGGCCATATGACTGCTTATATAAAGCGTGTTTAGTGTCGTTCATTCATTCAAAGTATTTTAAGTGCCTACCATGCTCTGGGCTCTATTTTAGGCACTGGGAGCTCAGTGAAGAACCAGAGTTCCAGCCTTTGTGGAGTTGACATTTTTGTGTGTATGATTTACCTTATTCTGAGGAAAAGACTTTAAAAGTTTAGAATATCGTATTGCTAACTTCTTAGAAGCACTTTTAGATACATTATCTTTAAACAGTACCCTGAGTTAATGAAGATGTTTTATGATCAGCAGTCTTACAGAAAAGCAAGCTGACGTGTCTTGATTTTTAATCTAGTTTCTCTTCCATCATTTCACACTGCCTCCCTTCTATTTTTCAGCCGCCCAAGTTACAGCTATTCGCTGTTCTCTCTTGATTCTAAAACTAACCACAGGATTCAAACAATGGCTCCATTACTGTATGCTTCTATAATAATTTTATCTGGGTCGGCATGTTAGGAAACTGAGGTGCATTGGAGAGAAGGCTGGGCATGGAGGCAGGAGCCCTGGATGCTAGTCCCCACTCCGTCACACTGAAGCTGTGTGCCCTTGGGCAGGTCATTCAACCTCACCAAAACTGTTTCCTAATCTATTTTGGTTAATGATATTTATACTGCAAAGGCTGCTGTGAGGGTTAAGGAGGAGGTGAGCGAAGGGCTCGGAACACTATGGGTGCTCGATAAACATCAACAACAAAAATTTGATTCTCAAATTTGTGAGGATCTAAATAAAATAAATCTCTACTCTGTCAAAAACGAAATATAAGCAGTTAACATCACAATATACTTTATCTCATACTTAGTTTCGATTCCTGTCCCAAACCTCTATTGGGGTTTTAATTTGATTTCTGGGTATGCAACGATGGTAAAACCTAAGATTTTTTTATGTTTAGAAACTTTTCTCCATCTCCGTTACCATCATGTCACCTGGCCAATGGGAAGAAAAAAGGAAAAAACACGAGCTGGCCTCTTCTTTTTCACCCTTGTCCTATTCCCTATTTCCACACAGTAGCAGTGATTTTATTCTTAATGAAAAATTCAACATGTCCCTCTCCTATCTAAAACTCTTCAGTTTGGATAACGTCCACGATCTCAGGAGATCTTTGCGTAGCTCTGCGTCCTTCCCCCAGCCCTCTGTCCCAGCTTCCCGTCTGCTGGGAAGGCTCCTCCCTCTGCCTCGCACATGCCTCTGCCCTATGCATCTTTTAGGCATCACTGTACATGTTACTCTTCACAGAAGTCTTTCTCAACCTTCCAATAAGATAAAGACAGACCATAAGGTAAACGCATCTTGTTAGAGAATTACTTTACATTTATAGGACAAATATGTGATTTATATAATTTCTCAGAACTTCAAAGTGAGTATCAATTGTTAAAGGAAGGAAAAATTAAAAGTGCAACCAAATCAGCAGGAAAATAATGGAGTTGGGAACAATGGCTATCCAACTGGAAAAATAAACTTAAATCCTATCTGGTATCAGACAACACACACACACACACACACACACACACACACACACACACAATCCAGAAACAAGAATTTTTTTTAGACAGAGGTATTTTTATAATCTTGAGGTGAGAACATTATTTTTAAATATGAAAGGGAAGCCAGAAACCATGAAGAAAAAAATTTAACAAATCTGACTTTCAGAGTAAGAAAAATAAAGTTAAGAGACATTGACAAATTCAGAAAAATTCTGTAGCATGTTTGACAAAAAATTACCTATTCCAATAAGGAAAAGAAAACTCAGATTAATTTAGTAAGGAGAAGACTGATCAAAAAAGGTGAAAAAGACAAAATGTAAATATATGAAAAAATAGGTAGCTTTATTTCTCATGGAAGAAATGCAAATAAAAACAATTAGAAATCATTCTCACCTATCAGGTTTCCAAAGACTAAAAAGTTTGAAAATACCTCAAACAGGTGAAGATCTAAGGAAGCTGCTGTTCTCATATATATCAGATATAATCTTCCTGCAGGTCTATTTGACAATATGAACTAAAAGCCTTCAAAGGTACATCTCACTGGCCAAGCAAATTCAGCTTCTGGGAACTTATACCAAATAACTAATTGGATATAAGTACAGGTAAGAATAAAAAGTGCAAAAATGTATTCTGCAGCATTGTTTAGTAGCAACAAATTAGAAACAGCCTAAATGCTCTAGAAGAGATATTACATATATAAATTATAACGCGTTCATGTGATAGGATAACAAGCGCTATTTAAACCAATAATTTAAAACTATGTTAACTGACATAGAAAGATATGTTCAAATACTGCTTAGTTAAAAGAATGGTTATACAAACAGGAATACCCCACATAAAAATACACATGCATGAGAAAAGACTGGGGGTAAGTGTACACACTAAAAAGGTAATGTAGTTGTCTTTAAGTAACAGGGTTATATAAGTGTTATTTTTCTGAATGTTTTTACAATGGACATGTATTATTTTTAACCATATAAAAATATTTAAAAACTACTCAACACAAAATATGGGCTTATAAGAAGTGTTAGTAGGCACAAAGAGACAGAAATCAGCTTTTCTTTAACTTTATTCTTCTTCACTATAATGTTTACATCTGCAACACTTAGCAACATTTTTGCTAAAAGGGAGAATCTCTCAGAATAAAACTGTGCTTCGGTGACAGATTTTTTATTATCTAAAGGGGGAATGTCCCCTTTATTCTGTACTCAGAGAAAGTTTCAGGTTCCAATTCTTAGCTGTCAATCCTAGATTCAATTCCCACTTAAATTTCTAACAGAAACCAGGTATGAGGAGGCTTTTTTAATAAATAGAGAAGAAGAGACCTGGGGTCAAATTCCTCCTGAGACCAGAGAAGTGGAGCCACAGAAGGAATGAATGGCCAGAAATCAGAGATGCCTGGTAACTCTGAAAGAGGGGTGAGGGGCTGCATTAAAATTTTTTTAATTGGTTGAAAGTCTGCCTAAGAAGCACAGCACCTGTCACCTCTTCCACCCCACTCCCCAACACCACACAGCCATCTGACTGCTCTTTTCTAGGCCCAGGAGGAAACCAGAGGTTACTCTGTAAGGAAACTGACCAGACAGTATTTGCACTCAGGCACACCAGGTGGAGGTGGGGGTAGGGGCCTGATATAAAAGGGACACATTAACTAAAAGTCTGCACTAAACCACTGGATTCCCCAACACACTTCTAATCAGGATATACATAACCTTTGACCCAACAGCTGTATCCTGGATATAAAGAAATTCCTACCCAGTTCCACTAGGGAAACATCTAAGGTATTTACTGCAGCATTACATGTCAGGCAGAGATCAGAAGGCAGCCTAGGTGCCCATCACAGGGTTCAGAATAGATGGGTAAAACGTTGTTCATAATACCATTTAAGTAAATTTTTTAAAAAGACAATACCTACTTTCAAGAACATATACTAGTAAAAAGACACACAAAAGGCAGATGAGAATGGGTAGAAAGGGTGGCTAGAGTGAAATATGTGAATAAAGTTGAATTTTTAAAAATGTGATAAATAGCACCAAATAAAATAGTAGAAAAAGTCTAAATATCACAGTAATGATAATTTTTAAAACTATAACAATATAAATCAATTTGAATTATAATAAATGGCTAGTTATAATGATGATAATATTATGATAATACATTTAAGACAGGTTCTCAGGTCAGATTTTAAAAATCCGGCTTAAAATTTACAAGAAACATAATGAAAACCTAAGGACACAGGTTGAAAGTAAAAGGATGCGAAAAGTTATACCTGGCACATATCTAGCAAAAGATATTGAAAGATGATACTAGCACATAAAAGAGACTTGAGAGCAAACAGAATTATTAGGAATAAGGACAGTTATTACATAAGAATAAAATTTAATTTCCACATGAAATGTATAATTTTGAAGAAGTAGATTATAAAAGATTTGAACGATATAGTTAACTTGACCTAATGGACTTACAGTCACTCACTATAAACTCTGCACCAAACAAGCATAATACATGTTGTTTTCAAACTTACTTTAATGAATAAAGAGATGATCATATGCTAGATAATAAGACTGTCTTAACAAATTTGAAAAAAAAACTGAATAATTCAGACCATTTTCAGAGCAAAATGAAATTAACCTAGAAATTAGTAGCGAAAGGCAACTAGAAAACCCCCACACATTTGGATATTAAGAAAGTATACTTCTCAAAGAAATCATAACAGAACTTAGAAAATATTTAGGACTAAACAATAAAAAAAGTTACGTAACAAAACTTAGACACTGCTCAGGTAGTGCTTAGAGAAATTAATAGCCTTGAGTGCTTCTGTTAGGGAAAAGAACCTGAAATGAGTGAGCTAACCATATCTTTAAGGAAGTTAGAAAAAGAGTATCCAAATAAGGTCAAAGAAACTATAACAAAAGAAATAATAAAGACAACGGTGGAAATAAGTAAAATTTAAAACTACAACACATACAATAAAAGAATCATCAAAACCCAAAGTTGGTCCTATGAAAGTCCAATAGATTAGACAAACTTATGGCAAGATTTTTCAAAGAAAAAACAGAGAAAAAAACCATAAATACATGAGAGTAGGAATGAAAAAAGAGACATTAGCACACATACTAGAGATAAAATATTACAAACTTTGTGCCAATACTTTGAAATTTTAAACGAAACTGACAAATTCCTACTAATATGTTACAAAGTGACTCAAATAGAAATAAAAAATGAAAATAGTCTTATAATTGTTTTTTAAAATGGAATTAACTATTAAAAATCTTCCTGTCTACAGCCATGCCTCCCTGAACGTGCCCAATCTTGTCTGATCTTGGAAGCTAAGCAGGGTTGGGCCTGGTTAGTACTTGGATGGGAGACCACCTAGGAATACCAGGTACTACAGGCGTTAAAAATAAATAAATAAAAATAGAAAAAATAAGAATCTTCCCAAAAAGAAGGCTTTAGGCACAGACAGCTTCATTGGTGAGTTTTACCAAAAATTTAAGGAGCAAATAATTTCAATCTTAAACAAGTTCTTCCCAAAAATATAAAAAAGAGACAATGCTCCTAACTTTTTGAAGACAGCAAATTGGGCAAACTTTGTCCTAAAAATAAGACAAAACAAAACAAAACCAAAAAGCCAAGAGAAATTACAGGACAACAAAATTCATAAACGTAGGCAAAATCTAAACAAAATATTAGCAAATGAAATCTACCAGTGTATTAAAAGGAGAGTCAATTTATATTTATTCTAAGAATGCAGGGTTGTTTAAAAATACAATGTAATGCACTGCATTTTAATAGAATACACTCATACGATCATCTTAATTAATGCAGAAAAAGTCTGATAAAATTTGACAACCACTCATGACAAAGAGAAAGCACTCTTAGCAAACTAATAATAAAAGGAAACATCTTTTACCTGATAAACAGTTTCTAAAAAGACTACATCAAATACCATACTAAATGAATGCTGAAAGCACTCTCTTTGGGATTAGTAATAACACAAGAATGCCAAGTAAACCACTTCTGTTCAATATTGCACTGGAGTTTCTAGCCAGCATAATAAGACCAAAGGGAAAAAAATACTTGATTAATGCTTAAAAGCATAAAGAGTGGGAGGGAGGAAACAAAGCTATCTCTAGTTGCAGGTGATATAATTATTTATAGAAAATCTAAGAGAATCTGAGTAGAAATTACTAGAATTAACGAGCAAGTTAAGCAAGATGACCAGATAGTGGATTAAAATACAAAACCAGTTTGCATTTCCATACACCAGCAACAAACTGTTAAGACACATATTTCAAAAAAGATACCATTTGCACAACTGTATACACTTGCCAAAACTCACCGAATTGTACACTTAAAGTGAGTGCATTTTATTACAAATAAATTATACCTCAAAAAAATTGTACCAAAAAAGGTACCATTTGTAACAGCAAAAACACATAAAAAAGTACACAAGAATTAATCTAACATATATAAGAGCATTCTAGGAAAAATTATAAAGATTTATTGAAGGGCATAAAAAATATTTAAATAAATGGAAAGATATAACACATTCATGGAATGAAAGACTTAATATTATAAAGATGTCAATTCTCCTCAATCTGATATTTCGATTCAATGAATGGCCAATCAAAATCCAACAAAATTTTATGAGGAACTCAATAAGCCGATTCTAAAATTTACATAAAAGAGCAAAGAAAAGACAAGATACTCTTTAAAAAGATTACTTAATCCCTTATCATAAGATAGCGTGATGCTGGCATAGGGATAGACAATTCAACCAAAGGAAGAGAACAAAGAGCCCCGAGACCAGACCACGTATCATCTAGAAACTTCATTTACGACAATGGTGGCATTGGAGGTCAGCGGGGAAATGATGGATTATCCAATAAATGGCTCTGAGAAAAGTTATTATTCAAATGCAAAGGAAGAAAGAGAATTGCATATTCTATACCACACCATACACAAAAATCCACTCCAGATGAATTAAAGACATATGTGAAAGGGACATCTTCAGAACTTTAAAGGGGCAAAAAAAAAAAAAAAAAAGAGAGAGAGACACACACTACAATGTTGGGGCAGACGGGGACCTTTTTTCGAAGAAAGTAATGGGAAACTGAAAAGAAAACAATAGTCAGAAGTCAATCCAGTTATAAGGTCAACAGGTTTGGTTTTGAGCAATCGATGACGTGTAAGAAAAGTTCCCACTGAACTCTGATGAGAGAAGAAGGGCACAGGGATCACGACACTGGAGCCGCACGGAGACACAGCACGCGGACCGCGTAACCAATGGCGTTGACTGGAAATGCCGTTATCTGGTTGGCAACTTTTAGACGCAACCCTTACGAAAATCTCAGAAGATTGAGTTATTATCACAGAAGGGAAGAGGAATATTACCAGTTTGATAATATAAAAGTAATGGGAGAGATGACAGAAGTTAGGAGGAAAAAGGAGAAGGAAGAAGTAGAAGGGACTGATTTTCTCATTTTACACAGTGGAAATGAGAAGACATTATAAGAAATAGAAGTTTAAGAATATTATTTAAAATGACAGTTAACTAACTTAAAAATGGTGACATAATTATGAAAAACTGGGATGGGTTGACATGTAGTTATAAATAAGGTGGGTTCCTTATACCACAAACGGAATTATTTAATAAATAATTCCAAAACTGATAAGTCAATAAATGGTGCTCTAAATATATTATTCAGAGATACACTAGTAGATCTAAACTCCAGACAAAATACAATGAAGTAAAGGAGGATGTGTTGTGCTTCATTTTAAGCTCTTCTGTAACACTGGATTTTTAATCCACACGTCTTGTATAATTTTAATAAATATAAACGTTTTCAAAATTATTAAATGAAAAAAAAAGAAAGATCAAGAAAGCTAAGAGATCGTTTAGTCAAAACACCTACCACCAGGTAGGTAAAAGAAAATGAATGTCCACTCCAAAAGAAAAACTTTTAAACACTTGATAGAGACTAATGATCAAAAACCTACCGATTGTATCCAGCAGAGTAAACTTAATATCATCATTTAATTCAGAGTGAAGAGACGGAACAGAGGCTAAAATCTTATTATTCCTTGTTTCTCCTCCTTCTTACTTTCCTTCTTTCTCTATTTCTCTAACTTTTTTGGTCCTCCTAGCTTTCTAGCACGGATAGTCAACTAAAATGTGTGTGTGCGTGTGCGTGTGCGTGTGTGTTTGTGTATAAAATACTAGTTTTGTTTCTAAAGAGCCTTATGTTTCCTAATTTCCTCTCAATACAAAGAGCATATCAGGTTGATTTTCATTTCCATGTTGTCTAAACTATTTTTAAAATCTCTATGGGCATTACTTCTGTAGAGGAAAAATGTTCGCTACCACTGATTGAAGGGAAGAACACACACACAACAAAAGGCAACCTTGCTAAATCCATCACAATTACTCTTCAATGGATTAATGCTTTTGTTGGAGACTGCTATATATTCCTTAGACTTTGGGGCTCAGGAGCTAGGATTCCATGGAGACATTTATGGTGATTTAAAGAGATGAAAGTTTGAAGTCTAAGTTTCCCAAAAGTAAAGTAAAAATCAGAAGGTTAAATGTTCATGCTAGGTGATACTTGGTTTTGATCCAAAAGAATTTAGCAAGGTCTCCATTTCAGTCTCATTCACATCCATATCCAGGTATATACTTACACTATATTTGCAAGGTCAAGTGGTTTCTCTGGTTGCTCGGGAAAAACAGGATGCGGGGGTTCTCTGGTGGGTACACACCCCAAAGATTTACTAATTGCATGGCTCAGCTTCTTTGCAGGGGATTTCTGTGTCAAAGTAGAAAATAAGGAAATAAGAAGTTACATTTCAAAAGAATGAAAAAGAATTTCAAAATAACTTGGTGACAAGAACTGCAGACTACATCTTCTCAAATACAAACTAAGTTCCATTACAATCAACATTAACGGGTCCTGCAGAAAGGTCCCAAGGTCATGTGTGGTTCCCTTCATTTCTGTGCTTACTCTCTCATCTCTGAACGCAGTCACATTATCAAGTTAATGTGAATTTTCCTTTTGAACATCTCTATGTGACTTTACATAAACTCCTTGATGCTTCTGGATCGTTTTTGGTGAGATATTATAGCTAAATCCCTAGTCGAAGTCAGGAATTTTGGGGGGCTAAAATACTAAAAGGCTAAGATAATGCTGAGAGCTTATGACTTTGAATGTTAACAAATTAGCTAAGCTGCATGCCAAAATGTGCATATTAAGAGAATGTTCCCAAAATAAATGGGAGACAGAACATTTGGTATTAAGGGTCTGGCTATGGACACAGATACAAATGAGTGCACTCACACACACAGGCAGTCGGTATCACACCCGTGACTCTAGTTATGGCATGCTGAAAGCACAAAAACAAGTTGGCACACTAACACATTTCTCTGGAAGGTAGAATGATACATGCCAAACCTAAAGACTACCGCGTTTAAGACTTAATAGCAAATATGTACGAAGGTAAACAGTATGCCACAATTAAGTTACATAGAACATTCACGATGTAAAAGGGGCTCTTTATAGGATACTGATTTTGTTGTCCACTCAATTCCCTTTAAAATAATACTGTCGTCTGAGATTTTCTTGGCAGGATATTAACTGCAAAAAAAGTTTAAATATTTCATTCTACTGCTCCTGTAGTATATTACCATATATACCACTGTAATTGGAAAACAGAACTTGTTTGCAGCTGTGTACTTCATCGATACCATGTATACACTTAACTTTTATATGCTGCTTGCATATATTTTAACAATAAGCAAAAACCTGTTTGCTTTTAAGACTATATAGGCAAAGTTAGTTAATACCTTATTTATAATAAAGACTAAATAATACCAATTTCTTCAGAAACGTCTTATATTGGCTCCAAATCATCAACCACTATCCCCTACAACACATTAAATTCTGGGAAAAGTCTAAATGTAATCTAATTTCCTGAAAATCACATGAAACTAAACAAAGCAGAAATTCTGAACTTCCCCAACTAGTCTCCATTGTCTCTTTGCCCAATGACTAATATGGCTCTGATTCTTCCTCCTCTAATCCATCATCTGCCCTGCCCCCCAGACATGTCAGTCTTCTGCTTTAAATTTTTCAAAGGCTGATCACCATTTATAGAATAAGATCTAAATAAACGCCATCATATTCCACAGCTTTCATATCTGGCTCCCTCCTCTCTCCTCACCCTTCACCTCCCACCACACAAATGACAAGCTGCTCAGTTAACGCAACACACCGTGTTCTCTCAGCTCTCTATCTTCTGCTCGTCTCTCAAGACTGCTCGCAAGTCTCCCTTCCTCCGTGGAGACTTACCTCACAGGTCAAAGCCCGCCTTTCCAAGTGACCCACTTACCATGTTTATATTTCCACTGTTACACTTTCCACGCTACACTGCACTTTTCAATTTAGGCGCCTATCTCCCTTAGATTGGTGTTCTTGAAGGGTAGGATCTACATTTTATTCATCTGTGTATTTCCAGAACCTGTCCTACAACGGAATATGTTAGATGAACAAATTATCTGCCTAGATGAATTTTCTAGACTGCTTTCTTCTGACCAAACCCCCTATGCTTGATTTTTTGAGTTATGATACAAGTAGAGGACATTAGAGAATATCTTAATTCGCCTTTACGACTAAACACAACATCTGTCACCCATGTATTAACTTTGTGATATTTTTTTTTGCTATATCTAACAACCGCCTGGGTCATTAATTCATGCAGTCTATGTGAGACAGATTATCATAGATTACTTTAGCTGCACCCTGAGTAATAACAGCCATGAAATCACAGGTTCCATGTGTATATTTTCTAATAAACATTAAAATAACGATATAACTGTTAAAATAACGAACATTTCCCTTTGCACCACCTAATATTCGCTAACAATATGCTTGCTGTGCTTTTGAAAACACTGCTTGAAGTCCAGGTTTAAGACTAGATCCAATTTCGAGTCTCAATAATATAACTATAAAGATAAAATCGATACATCAAAGTCAATTCCAAATACCTAGAGTACATCAAAAGAGGCTTGATACGTATGATGGGAAGGGAAAAATTAGTAATAAATATACAAAGAAATCTGAATATTAAGGAAGGGCTAGGACCAAACCAAAAACTTTAAAAGATAGGTAGGTATTCAATTAGGTTGCCTAAATATGCAAATAAATTATTTTCTCAAAACGATCTCAAAGGGTGGATTATGATATAGATCTGAAGTGAATTTCGATGCAGTCAGTTTAGGAGGTGAGAGTAACAAAGGCTGTAATCGAGAGCTTGAAAACTGCTGTTGAGAGCCGAGAGGGGGACAGGGACATTACCTTTCTGGCTACCTGGGCCCTGGGACGATGCCCGGGACCTGGCGGTCAGTCACTAAATATATATGGACGTGAAGACGAGAGGACAAAAAGCAGTCAGGCCTAGGGCCTGGGGTCTCCCACACTTCGTTTAAGCTCCGATGCCAGAGATGCTCCTTGCCATCTCAGTACCTCTCCCCTCACTCCGGCTCTGAAACTGACACCTGGAGAAGCCTTACTCTAGAGAGTTACAACTCCTCCAAACACTCGTAGGCGATAATTTTCAATTTTTGTGCATTTTCAATATGTTAATCTACTTCACTTAACTTCAAAATATTTCTTACCGTCTCTTAAGAATATTACAGGTTACAATTTTTTAAGAATATATCAAAGAGTATATAAAAATATATGTACAGTTTAAAAAGTTATAAAATATATACCACCTACCCACTATTCTGCATGAGAAACAGAACAGAACACTTTGAAGCCTCAGTGTGGGCCCTTATCTAATACTGTCCACTCCCACATCTGTTCTCCTCGTAATGTGTCCTGGATTTTGTACTAACCACTTCCTTATTTTAGCAATTATGGCATAAATAATATAAATCACTTGGTATGTTTAAAACTTATATTTTTTCTGCAACTTGCTTCTTTCACTGAAAGTTGTAACAATTCATACATGTTGATGCATGTAACTATAATTCATTCAATTTTTCACTACTTGATTGTATCTCATTACTTAATTACATCGTAATTTGTACATCCAGTCCACTGCTAATGAATGTTTGGGTTTCTATTTCTTTCCCTCGTTCAGAATGCTGCTATGAACTTTCTTGGTGGCCACGTGTAAGAATTTCCTAAGAGTGGAATTACTGGGTCATAAGTTACACACATTCAATATTACTAGGCACTGCCAGCTGGTTTTCACTCAGCTGTGTGAGAGACTTGCCGACTGTCCACATTCTGGCCAACCCTGGTTATTGTTCAACATTTTAACATTTGCCAATTTGGTGGGTGATAAATAGTATTGTGGTTTTAACTTACAATTCGCTGATTACTAAGAAGGCTGGGCATTTTTTCCTATGTTTATGGGCCATTAGTGTTTTTTCATCTGTGAAATATCTTTTCCTGGCTTTAGCGTGGGTCACACTAGAATGCCTTTCTCTTATTGATTTGTAAGAGTTCTTTACGTTTTTTGTATTTTAACCCTACGGAAGTTATGACTTGTGAACAGCTCCTACTATTTAAAGTTTGTTTGTTACTCTTTTGTTTCTGATGAACAGTCGCTTTTACATATAATGTTAGTCTCAATTTATTAATCATGTCCTTTATATTTTGTATCTTAAGAACTGTTTCCCTCTCTGAAGTAAATCAAAAAGATATTCTCCCTCATTATCTTCTAAAGTGTTATAGTTGGTACCTCTCATATTTCAGTTTTGATCTATTTAGAACTGATTTGTTTGGTAGGTATGGGGAAAGAATCCAGTTTTATTCCATATGGATAATCAATTGTCTAACCTTTTCCTAATAGATATTCTTTTGCTGTCCCTGTGCCAGTATCACATGATTTAATCGCTGTAGCTTCCTCTTATCTTTGCAGGTAGCATCAGTGCCCCAAACTTACCTGCTTCTTTAGGAGAGTCCTCATTATTCTTGCCCCTTTACACTTCCACTTACATTTTAAAAACAGTTTGTTGTTTACCACAAAAAAACCCTGTTGGGATTTTGATGGGAACTCATCAAATCTATAGGTAGTTTTGGAAAGAAATGCCATCTTCAAATAATAAACAGTCCTTTCATGCATGTGTTCATCTCATGCATTTAAGCCTTCTTCAATGTCTTTCAATAAAGTTATAAATTCTTTTCCATAAAGAATTTATGCAGCGCTCTTATTTGTTTCTAGTTATTTTACAGATAGATTTTGTATCCAGCAACCCTGCTGTTCTTTTGTTTTTTGTTTAAGTTGTGGTACAATATACATAAAATTTACCACCTTGCTCATTTTAAAGCATACCATTTAGTGGTGTTAGGTACACTTACACTGATGTAATGCTAATCTCCAGAACTCTGCATCCTGTAAACTCGAAACTCCATACCTATTCAACAACTCATTCCCTTCCCGAGTCCCTGGAAACCACCAGTCCACTTTTTGTTTCTATAAATTTTACTACATAAGCATGATATCTCATATAAGCAGCATCATACAGTATTTGCCTTTCCGTGACTGGCTTCTGTTACTCAGCATCGTGTCCTCAAAATTCATCCACGTTGTAGCCTGTGTAAGAATTTCTTTCCTTTTCAAGGCTGAATAATATTCTGTTGTATATATAAAACACATTTTGTTTATCCATTCACCCATCAATGGACACTTGGGTTGCTTCCAAGTTTTAGCTACTGCGAGTGCCATAAACCTGTGTGTACAAATGTGTCTTTGAGACTCTGCTTTCAATTCTTTTGGAAAAATATCCAGAAGTAGAATTGCTGAATCATACAATAATTCTATTTTTAATTTTATAAGGAGCCTCCATACTATTTTCTATAGTGGCTGCACCATTTTACATTCCACCAACAGTGGGTTCCGATTTTTCCACATCCTTGCCAACACTTGTTACTTTCTGTTTGTTTTACAGTAGCCATTCTAATAGGTATGAGGTGGCATCTCACTGGGGTTTTGATTTGCATTTCCCTAATGATTAGTGATATCAAGTATCTTTTCATATGCTTATTGGCCATGTGCATATCATCTGTGGAGAAATATCTTTTGAGTCCTTTGCCCATTTTTTCATTGGGTTTTTTGTTGTTGTAGTTCTTTATATATTCTGGATATGAACCCCTAATCTGCCATATGATTTGCAAATATTTTCTCCCATTCCATAGATTACCTTTTCACCATGTTGACTGCGCCCTTTGATGCACGGAAGATTTTGATTTTGATGTAGTCCAATTTACCTGTTTTTACTTTAATCTCTGCTCTATTTCAATTCTAATGATCTGGAGATTCAGACTTCCTACACTGACAGTCATCGTCAAATAATGACAATTTTGTTTCCTTTCAATGCAAACACCTTTTATTTCTTTTCCTTGTTTACTATGCTGCTTAGGACTGCCAATACAATGTTGAATAGACATGTTGATAGTAAGCCTTCTTGTATTGTTTTCAATATTAAAACAAATACTTTTGACATTTCACCAGTAAATACCATGGATACTACCAGTTTTAACAAACATTCTATATTAGGTTAGGGAAGTTCCTTCTACTACCAGGCTGCTAAGGGTGGGTGGGTGGGTGGGTGTGGGTGTGTGTGTGTGTGTGTAAATGATCAGTGACTATCAGGTCATAGTAAATGAGTCTTTTATATGAGTCTTTTGAGATGATTTATGGATTTAATCCATCTATGAATATGCCTAAATTATAATAATCTATCTTTAATTGCTGGAATAAAAACGGTGTGGTCATGATGTATTTATCTTTTGTATACACTGCTGGATTCAGTTTCTTTATATTTTGTTTAGGTTTTATGGTCATTAGAATGGTTTATAAGCTTCCTTTCTTACTGTCCTCATAAGGTTTTGGTACCAAAGTTATTCCAGCCTCAAAAATGAAACTGTAATGCTTATTATTTTTTCTAAAATCTGGGAAATTTTATATAATACTGGAATATGGCTTTTCTTCTAATATTTGTTGAAACTCATGTAAAGTCAGTCAGCTCTAGTTGTTTCCTTTGTGTAAAGATTTAAGCTACTAATTCGAATTCTTTAATGATTATACTACTAATGGGATTTTTTATTCCATTTTGAACCAGTTTGGGTAAGCAAGGTTGTTTTAGGAATCTGCTCATTTCAACCAATTTTTCAATAACCAATGTACTGGTTTTCTTGCTCTTTTTGTTATTGATTCCTAAATGAAATGCACTATAGTCAGAGAATATAGTCTGTAGGATACTAATTCTCTTTTGAGGCTTCCTGTATGTGGTCAACTTTTGTGTTTGAAAAGAATGTATAATCATTAATTGTTGTGTATATTCAAATTTTCTACATTCTTTCTTTTTTTGTCTAATAATTCTAACAACTGTTTATAGGCGTGTTAAATTACCCATTTTAATAATGTATTTTTCAACTTATGCACCCTTATTTTTAATTTATGTATGTTACAGCAACATTATTAGATGTGTATCTGTGTATAAGTGTTAATTTCATCTTTTTGTCTTTGGTACTTCTGGTTAAATTTTTTTTTTTATTATTGATAAAATATACATAACATAAAATGTACCATTTTAACTTCCCTGGTAAAGATTTTTGCTCTGAAATCTATTTTCTGAGATTAATACAGTTTCACCAAATTTACTTTGGTTAGTACTTTGCCAAGTGTGTCTCTTTTTTTATCCTTAACTTTCAACTCTTGTGTATAGCTTTTTTTGCTGTCCCTCGTAAACAGCAGAGTCCAATTTTTTAAAATAGCCATTTGACAACTGTTGCTTTTTATCTGGAAAATTTACTAATTACTAACATGTTTTGTCTTTATTTCTATAGCTTATTATATCATTATTTGTTTTATTACTTTCTTTTCTTTTACTTAGTCCTTAACTATTTTTTAGGTTTTGTTTTATTTTTATCATTTTATTTTTCCTTGTTTGGCAATTATACTCTCAGAGTCAACTTTCTAGTGGCTTCATTGTTTTTCCCTAAAATTGAAGTAACGTTGATTAAGAAATTAGTGTCAGGCAACTGATAGGTGTTTTGCACACGTACATAAGCTCATTTAACCCTCCAATAGTCTTGTGAATTAGATGTTAACAGTCTCAATTTTATAGATGCAAAAACTAAAGCTCCCATAACCAGGCCCGGCTTACTTTTTTCACAGTACAACATCGTCCCTCAACAGGCAAAATTACTCAGAGAAAGAACATACAGGCGTTGGGGGAGACAGCCTGGTCGGTGAGACATTCTTGCAAGGCATCAGTCAGAAACAGACTGGGGACTCCAAGTAACCCAAAGGGGTCATGAAGGGGAAGCTCAGTTGAGTCAGGGGTGGGGACACAGTTTCCAATTGAGGGCAAACTCCAAGGTAGGGAGTGGCAGGTGACTAGTGTTGTAACCACTGCACTGTGTCCCTGTTCTAGGGCTGAAACTTGTGAGATGCTCTGATAAATAAATTTCTTTTGAGCTCGGATGACTGTATTTTCAATCAGCCTCAAGCTAATTCCTTGCACAGCACAGTCTTCAGTTCAGGGTACATGCTGACGGGCCCTGACACTTGGGAGCACAACAGCTTAATGCAATAAACTCAGGACTGGTGCCTCAGAGGCCATTCCTGTCGTGTTCATTTCCAATGACTCTGAGTACATCATTTTGAGCATCAAGCCACCATCTAAGGGATTGCAAGCAGAAACATAAGCCTATTAAATCCTCATACATGTCAGGAACCTCCTCTATTGTAACATGAACACTGACCACAATCTTAACCAGCATCTGTACTCTCAGCCTGTAACAAAAAACCCTACAACTCTAATCATGCCTCAACTATATTTGTGTCATAACTGATTAGTACTTTAGCTGCATCCTCTTTTAAGCTCACCAGAATTAGTCATTATTATTATTTTACACATGATGTTTATTTAAATTTGCTCACATTTACCCATTCTACCGTGTACCATTTCTTTTTGTATCCCATTTCTTCCTTACTGCGTCAATTAATTTTTTCCCTAAAGTATGTCCTTAATTAGTTTCTTCAGCAATGGTCTCTTGGTGGCAAATGCATTGAAACTTTTTTCTGAACATATATCTTTATTTCTTCTTTGCTCTTGACTAGATTAGCTAGATACAGAATTCTAGGTTGATCTTTCCATTCTATTCTTCAAATCCTTTAATCACCTTTCACATTTTCCATTTCTCTACACCTGTGTTCAACATTTTGTATCCTGGTTAATTTCTTCTAATCTATCTTTCATTCTCTAATTTTTGCTGTAGCTATCTCTAATTTGCTATTTAACCCCTCTATTGAACTTAACCTTAATATTTTTTATTTCTAGAAATTTAAACTGGTCCTTTCTTCATATTGGATTGTTCCTTTTTAAAATATCGTTCTTCCTAAATTTACTTCTATTCAATTGCACTGGAGGTTCTAGCCAGCATAAGACCAAAAGAAAAAAAAAAAGTATGATTAATACTTAAAAGCTTAGGGAGTGGGAGGAAGGAAACAAAGCTATCACTATTTGCAGGTGATATAATTACTTACAGAAAATCCAAAAAGATCTGAGTACAAATTACTAGAATTAACGAGCAAGTTAAGCAAGATGACGAGATAGTGGATTACAACATAAAACCAGTTTGCATCTCCACACACCAGAAACAGACGGTTAAGACACATAATTCAAAAAAGATACCATTTGCACGACTGTTTACATTTGCCAAAATTCATCAAATTGTAATTAAAGTGGGTGAATTTTATTACATGTAAATTACATCTCAAAAAAAAAAAAGTAGGAAAAAAGGCACCATTTGCAACAGCAACAACAGATGTAAAGTACACAAGAATTAATCTAACATACATAAGACCTTTCTGGGGGAAAATTATAAAGCTTTACTGAAAAATGGAGGATCAGGAAAAGAGGTAATAGCCGAGCTGAATCTTAGAGGCTATAAAGAAGCTGGCGAGAGCAAGCTGGGAGAATGGGGCAGAAGAAAGACAGCTAGAATAGATTGAAAGACATAAAAGTAAGAAAACAGGGTGAAAAAGCAACTGCAAATAGTTCAATACTGTCATAGTGCTGCCTGTGAGTGAAAGATATAAATAAAAGCCCCAAACCGAAGACATAACTGTAAAAGCTTTCAAAACATTACTTCATAAGATTAAACTTCAGTATATCATAAATCATCTCTGGTTTAGAAATTGCTCCTAGCATACATTGAGCAGATAGTTCTCAGGCTCAAATGAAGGAACAGACTGCATGGCAGGACAGCATGAAGAAAGAGAAGTGTGACTAATACTTCAGGTTTGGGCAAACAGAGGGTCTAATCAGCTACAGCAAAAAGAAGCAGAGCCCACGAGCACTATGGAAGTAGATTCACAGGCAGCCTGAGTCCCAGGAATGACTGAGGGTTAGAGAAAGCATGAGGGTTGGAAAATCAAGACGATCTGCCATGTGCTTCTTTGTACAGCAACACTCTGCGGGGCCTGGAACATAACAGGCACTAGACATGTTTACTGAAGGAATACCAGCGCAGAAAGCTTTTCGCCTGGTTTAGATTGACCACTGTATGACTATCCCTGGGTACGCAATAACTCCGAAGCCTGTTCCAAATACTGCCACAGGTCAAGGCAGGATCAGAGCCACAGTCAATCAACGTCATACATGATGCAGACACACCAGTCAGGAACCAAAGACAACCATCACTGCTATCAGGCAGTGCTCTGAAACAGTGTTTCCCAAACTTGTCCGAAGATAAAAAATTCCTCCGGTACTTGTATAAAAAACAAAACAAAGCAGATTCCTCTGCCTCAACCCAGACCTACTATACGAAATTAAAATTTCCAGAAGAGGTCTGGTACCTTACATATTTAAGCAGCAGCCCAGATGATTCTTTTCAGGCAATTTTTGGAAGCACTTCTCAAAAAGTTCTTGACGACATAAAAAGGTTTTTTTTTTTAAAAAGAGTATAACTACTGGAAAATGACCAAGCTGTTTCCTATAGATGATAAAGTTATCTACCTAGAAGTTCAAGAAAATAGACTGAAAAATTACAGTATCATATACTGACAGAAAAGTCAGTGAGACTTTCAGATGGAAATGTCCATGAGACCCCTGAATACATGAGGAGTCTTTATGGAGACAAGAATCCTGGGATGGAATTAAAAAGTGTAGAAACTTATCAGTGTCCGGGGGGTCGTCTGAAACCTGAAACTGTAAAAACAATCAGAGAGGGGGCACTGCGAGAGAAGGAGAGAGCTCAGGAGAGAATGCCAGGGAACAGAACATCTGGTTTATCGTAGGTAATCAAAAAGTTTAATGAATAAACAACACAGGAACGTTTCATAATTGGACATTTTGTAGTCACTAAATAGAGATAAAATGTAATGAATCCACAATACACATGCATTAAATTTATTCAGAGAAACAGTTCTACCCTAAATCTGTGTCTACAGCTCTCAGAAAGTACTAGATCAACAGGCAATAATCACTGATATATCTGATTAACGTGGAAACAGACAAGCAATTCACACAGCTGGGTCACAGAGAACCCTAATCCTCCCACGCATGGAGGAAAATACACATTCTCCACTTCAGCTCTGGTGGCCACCTGTAAAAATCAAAAAAGATCTAAAGCTGGAGGAATGGCTGTGGCGAAGTGACGACCGCTAGAGGAAACTGCTCATTCGAAGAGCTGCTTGGTTTGGGTGC
The DNA here is from genome assembly GCF_902729225.1 of Pteropus medius. Taxonomy (NCBI): domain Eukaryota; kingdom Metazoa; phylum Chordata; class Mammalia; order Chiroptera; family Pteropodidae; genus Pteropus; species Pteropus medius. The sequence continues at coordinate 50,806,434 of NW_024349800.1, read as the reverse complement.
AGAGCTGCTTGGTTTGGGTGCAGTCATACATGGAAACCTCCCCGTCATCTCTCCGCTCTAAGAAGAATCAGGCTACAGGTGGAAAAGACGCCTTATTGTTTCGTAAACTATGCACCACCACTGTCTTTGGTAGGCATCTGTCTTTTTTAGACAGCTGGGTCCATTTCAGATGGTCTGCCTGCAAACTCAGCACCTTGGCAGCTTTAAATGGGTTCCAGAATCCATAGCGCATACAAGTGCCAGAGTCGAATGGGGGCAATATTCAGGTGCCAAAAAGAGCAATATTTAAAACACCCCAATTAACCTATCAAAAATGCTGACAAACACTGCCAGGACACCTCTAGCCTATTCCTTTTATCTCTAGGATGACCCTGGAAAGTCTATCATTTCAGAGGGAGGGCCTTCCTTGGTCAGTGAGTCCGTGGAGTGGTCAGGTCAGCCGTGGGTCGAGAGAACCTGAGGGCACTTCTCCCCAGGCCTTCACGCCACCACCAGCGGCAGTAGAGAGGAACCCAGAGCTCTGCGCGCTCCCGGCAAGACTCTCTCCCAACCAAGCCTCACAGCAGCAGCACTGTGATCTGCCTTGGAGACTCTCTGGGGCCAGTTCCAGCACAACCTTTCTCAGAGGTCATGCCTGTTTCATAAGAAATCCCAGACTCCCACTGCATTCTCATTCCCGTAAGGCTCTGTACCTCCCATCACATGACCCCATCTCCCACGAATCCTCAACTCTTGAAACTCTTCTACTTCGTCATGGTCCGCCACAAGTCAAATCCCTTCCCTAGCTGAGAATGTCTTCTCCGAGTGCAGCTTTCACCTTTTTACTCTGAGAAGAAACCTGGCTTTCCCCGAAGGCTGGGCTCCCCCTGAAGCCACTAGAAGGGCAACTGCTTTCTCTCTCGCACTCCTCAAACCTCTAGATCTCCAGGTGGGGGAGACGTCCTCTGAGGGCCTCGCTGCCACTCTCAGATCCTTTCCCCTAGTTTTTGATTGACATGTCATCAGACCCAAACCCTAAATAACCCTCTGTAGTGGAGTCCAACAACACTACTGTCATAATTCTTAGTGATTTCAACATCCACGAAGTTGACCTTTTCTATACGCGAGCTGCAGTGGGTTGAATGGTGGACCCCGAAAGGTATGTCCACATCCTAATCTCTGGAACCTGAGAATGTTACCTTATATGGCAAAAGAGTGAATATTACCTTCTACGGGAAAAAACATGATAAGTTAAGGATCTTGCGAGGAAAAATTTATCCTGGATTTTCTGGCTGGGCCCAAAATATCATCACATGTATCTTTATAAGATAGACACACTGAGGAGACAAGACAAAAGGGGAAGAGGCATTGTGACCGAGGAGGCAAAGGATGAAGTGAAGCAACAAATCAAGGTGCCAACAGCCACCAGAAGCTGGAGAAGGCCAAGAACGGTATGATGCTTAATTTTACGTCACCTTGCCTAGGCTACAAGGTACCCAGATATTCGGTTAAACATTATTTTGAGTGCTCCTGGGAGGGTGTTTCTGGTTGAGATTAACATACAAATCAGTAGACTGAGTAATACAGATTTCATGGCTGGGCTTCAACCGCTTGAAAACCTGAACAGAACCACAAGGCTGCTCCTCAGAGAATTCCTCATGCCTGGCTGCCTTGGAACTGGGGCGTGAGCTTTTCCCTGCTTTCGCACTGTCTCTTCTTGGGTCTCAAGCCAACACATCTTGGGACCGGAACTATATTATCCGTTCTCCTGGTTCAAAGGCCTCAGACTCAGACTTACACCTTCAGCTCTCGAGTCCCCAGGTTGCCATCTCACCTTGGGGATCTCGAGACTTGACAGCCTCCACAACTGCATGCGCCAACTCCTGATGACAAATCTCTTTATCGTCATTTATCTCCTCTTGGTCCTGTTTCTCTGGAGAACACTGACTAATACGAATAGATACCACCCTAGAGCCTCGGAAGCAAATGTGGCCCTGTCAGCATCTTGATTTCAAATGTGTGGCATCTAGAGCTGTGAGAAAATAAATTTGTTGTAAACCACCAAGTTTGTGGTAATTTCTTATGACCGCCCTAGAAAACTCACGCACTGGTATTCCCTGAATTCCTCTCCTTCAACAACCCTTCCCCCACTCCACGTGGGCCACCAACTTCACAGTCGCATCCTAGAATATTTTATTGCCCATCAGTGTACATCATCTAAAATCTCAATTGCAAGCACCCCACTCTCATACCGGCTTGTCTTATTAGCTCACTCCTTGTAGCACCCTGCCTTCAACAGTACTTCAATCCCAGTGGGACCTACGTGCCACTGAGCTTGCCACCTTCGATAGCCCTCATCTCCTTCGCGGCCTCATTTCTCTTTGGGTAATCTATATTTCATGGTCCGTTCCTATATTCATTTCTGTGCATCTACATTCCCACCAGCAGTGTACTGGGGTGCCTGTTTCTTCACATCCTATCGGTACTTGTAACAGTCAATCTTTTTTGATTTTAGTCATCCTTGTGGGTGTGAAGTGGCAACTCACTGTGGTTTTGATTAGACATTTCCCTAATGACTAATGACGTTGGGCATCTTTTCACGTGCGTATTGGCCATTTGTATTACCTTCTTCGGAGAAATGTCTATTCGGATTCTTTGCCAATTTTTCCCCCAAAGTTAATTTACATCTTTTTTTTATTATGGTAAGAAATATATGACATAAAATGTACCATCTTCACTATTTTTAAATGTACAATTCAGCTGTGTTAAGCATATTCATTTTGTGACCAGATCTCCTGAACTTTTAAATTTGGCAAATCTGAAACTTTATACCGATAAAACAACTCCCCTTCATTTCCTCCTGACCCAGCTCCTGGTAACCACCATCCTACTTATCCTTTGCCTATATTTAAATCAGGTTATTTGGTGGGTTTTTGTTGTTGTTGGTTTGCTGTTGCTGAGTTGTGGGAGTTTTTTATAATTCTGGATACAAGTTCTGTATCGGATATATGATTTGAAAATATTTTCTCCTTTTCACTTTCTTGATAGAATCCTTTGAAGCACCAAAGTTTTTAATTTTGATGAAGTCAAATTTATCTGTTTTTCTTCTGCTGCTCCTGCTTCTAAGAAGGTGCTGTATACCCCAAGGTCACAAAGATTTATACTTATGTTTTGTTCTAAGAGTTTTCTGACAAAAAGGTAAGTCGACAATCTTAATTGTCTAGCACAACATAATTTACTCTGACTCCTTAAAGGAAATGGTTTAATATCACTAATGCTCAAACAACCACACTGGACATATATGAGTCGCCTATTAACATTTTTTTAAAAAAAAGAAGAAGAAGAAGAAGAAGAAATAAGATGAACAGAAATGGTCAAACAAGCCCAAATATTTCTTCGTCTATAGTAGATTTTGAAGAAAAGGATGAGTAACTCTGTTCAGAGGTGCAGTCTGCCATCTGCTGGGAAGAAAGGTGAAATTTTCATAGCATCAACTGAGTATATAACTACCTCCACCGAGGCATTCTACTGTGTGTTTCGTTCTCTCTCTCTGTCTCTCTCTGTCTCTCTCTCTCTCTGTCTCTGTCTGTCTCTCTCTCTCTCTCTGCCTGCCATAGATTAACCAAGTGGGAATTGGTCACAGTTCTCTTGGTAAAGTCAAGGCCAGGGTAAGCAGAGATCCGAAGGTGAGGTCTAGGGGCAGGGAATGGAAGTAGGCTTCCTTATTTCCAGCTTCTTTGCATATCAAGAAAGGGCTAAGAGTTGTGTATTTTTACCATAATTAATAGAAAGGAAAGAAGGAAGTGGGGTTAACCGGGTCGCCTTCCCTGTAGGACCCCACCAGGGTGCTCTCTGTCCTCACTTCTCTCCCGATCAGACTGGGTGGGTTTAAAGAAGGAATGAACATGCCTGGCTCAGCCTCTCCTTCTCCTTTGTTCCCTGGAATCTGCGAACTCCACAGAGCACATATTCTCCCTGCTCCCAGAGCCACAAGCTTCAAGGCTCTACTCCCTTCCGGGCAGGCCCACACTGGGTGCGGGTATATTCAGTTCAGGGGTTACTAGCAAGTCCGACTGTTTCCTCACAATCAAAACCGCTTTCTCAAACAGACTGCCATCTTCCTAACTCCTGGCTGCAATCATGGGTGGGGAAAAATGAAGTGGAGTTAGCTGGGTTTTCTAAAATCTTAATAAGAACTACTATTAGAAAAAAAGTTAGAAGTAGATATCCATTGACAGAGTTGTCTACACTCACTGTCTCCATCTCTCTCCTCTTTCCCTCCTGAACCCACTTTCATCAGGTGTTTGCCCCCGCCACAGGTGATCCTCACATTATTAGACAAAGGGTCAGTTCTTGGTCCTCTTACTTAAGTATCAGCAGCACTGGGCACAGCTGATCACTTCGTCCTCCCCGAAATACTGTCTTCACTTTTTTCCACAACAGCACAGCCTCCTGGTTTGCACCCCGCGTTCCTGGGTGAGGCTCGTCCTCTTCTCCTGGGTCTCTCAACACTGGAAAACTCCAGAGGTCGGCTCTTTCCTTCTTTTCTTTTCCGTCTTCACTCACTCACTTGGTGGCACTGTCTAGTCTTGTGGCTTTAAATGTCACCTATATGCCAATAACTCCCAAGCTGATATTTCTATCTCAAACATGTCTCTTGAAATCGAGATCCACATTCAACGGTCTATTCGACGACGCCATGTGGACATCCAATAAGCAACTTAAATTCCACATTTCCAAAACTGAGCCCTTGATCCTAACATCTACATATGCTCCATTCATGGCCTTCTCAATCTCAAATGATGACATTTCCATCTTCCCAGTAGCTTAGGACAAAATCTTATGAGTTTCTCTTGACTCTTTCCCTCTCACAAGCCACATTCACCCCGTTAGGCCGATTTATAACACATGTCCTAATTCGACCCCTTTTACCACCTCTACTAATATTACCCCTTCTTGTTTTAATTATTGTAATCATTTCTCCTTAGCAGTCACTCGGCTTCTATCTTTTCCTTCCAGTCTACTCTTTACATGGCATCCAGACTGCTCATTTTAAAATATAAATCAAGGCATGATATTCTTCTGTTCAAAATCCTCTGAAGACGCCTCATGTCATTCAGAGCGAACGCCAAATGGCCAACAGGCCCTCAGTGAGTCTTTGATCTCCTCACCTACAGTCTTCCCGCTGCTCACGGCATTCTGGCTTCTTTGCTGTTCCCAGAACTCACAGGCACACTCCTGCCCCGGGGCCTTAATGCTCAGCTCTTCGGATGTCTGCCGGCAGCTATCTGAGACTTTGCCTATCTGACTGCCCGGCCCTACTGCTGACTCCGCTTTCTGATTTCTTGCACACGTGAGAGTCCGATGCAGACTGGCAGGTGGAGGGGCTCTGGGCCATCCGTGCAGGTGCCCAGCCTCCTTTCGTCTAAGGGCTTCTGCCTTTGCTCATTTCTTTGGAGACATTTCCATTTGGCCAACGTATAGGGGCAGTGAGAAGGGTTAAGACAGAGAAAGTGAAGAAAGCACATCTGTTTCAATGGCCTTGACCCAGAAGTAACACAGCTCACTTCCAAACAAATTCCATTGGTGATAACTAATCATATGGCTCCATCTGGCAGCAAGGAGGATGGGCTACATAATCTCGTTATATATGCCCAAGAGGAAAAGGAAAATTTAGATATTAGTGAGTACTCCTAATCGTTAAATATCTTTTTGCTTTCTTTCCCTAAATATAAAACACTCTCAAACCCCTCCTACCCCCATCCCCAAAAGAAAACCTGAAGTTCTATTCAGTCGGTGCACCTAATTACGAGTGCTGGGTATGGCACAGTCTTCTTTATCAAGACCACATGTAGCTCCTTATAATGCAATCTATGAACTAAAAAGGCAAATTATCTGCACCCTCCCTCCCCAGTCTCAATATACAATGGTAGAGTAGGAATGGAGGGTCTTCCTTATCCAATATCTTGGCCAAGTAGGCTCTAGCATGCCCTCCTATACAACCCATCTCCTACCAGAGCAAGTTCTGGGTCTTTAAAAAGTGGGTCGTCAGCTCAAGCTGTCAATGGCTCGTTCAGTCCAGGCTCGTGGTTCTTGCCAACATAATTCCCCCCAAAACTCAGTAGGCTTCGATATATTTGTTCCCAGTCAGTTCCATGTGCCAGTAATGACACACAAAGTTCTTTCCTAGAGATAATCCTCAAGCCTGGTTGATGTATGTCTTTCCCTCCATGCCTCTTGCTTTCAACTTACAGAAGCCGACTGGAGGCCCCGTGAAACAACAGGCCAGTAGTTTCCGACTTTGACTGCACGACAGAACCACTGGGGGAGCTTTCAAAACCTGTCTGTGTCCAGGTTTCATGTCCCCTGAATCCATGAAATCGGAAGCTACATAGGTGGGACAAAGGTGATTCTGATGCGCCACCAAGAACAAAAAGCTATACCCTTAATCTGGTCTTTGCCACAGGACTAAGCCACTGTTTTCAACCGAGAAAGTTTGCTAGGCCTTTATCGCTCAAACCCTGTCTCAACTCATTGCTTGCTCACTGGGGTCTAGAAGCAGTCTGTTTTTCCTTTCACTGTCTCATGGGTCAGAATTTTCTCTGTTTCCTTTCATTTTTTTTGCTTGAAAACTAGCAAATTCCTTCATAAGCACATCTCTTTCTTGCGATACCTTATCAATAACAGTCAACTCACACTCTAACCTAGATTTTTTTTCTATACAAAAGCAAATGAATGGATTGATGACTAAAAGAATAATGAACCAGGCTGCATAGTTACTTAGATAAAATATTAAACAAAAACTTTTGGAAAAATTGAAATAAACTTCTAAGCACCAATACTACACGTAATAAATCTACAATGCAAATTCATATATGAGCTGGTTAAATGCACACTAAATTTACCTACTGTGAACACAGAAAAACATTTATTCAAAATATTAGCACAAACACAGTGAACAATCTTCAAAGAACTTATTATTAAATTGATCACCCATCTTTTTGTTAGGTGGAAACTTCTTTATCCACATCTTTCTCAAAGAGCAAGAGCATTGAACATACAGTCTTAATCTTGAAAACAAGTTACACACACACACACACACACACACACAGCTAGAAGACCTTACCAGTATGCATCTACCATATAATGCATATGCCCATCAAAATTCAGAACTAATATATTTATGATACCAGCTTCAAAATTATGCATGCTGATAATACTTGCTTCTTCTTAAAATCTTAAGTCATTGTAACAAAAATGAATTAATAAAATTGAAAAAATAACAAAGCTGAAATAAAAATAACAACAAATGGGGATGACTTCTTCACAAGAGTGTTGTAAGAATCAAATAGAAATATAAGAATTCATTTTTGATTTATGTACTTTGTGTTATAGCTCAATGAAAAAAATTCAACATGGTATATGAAAAATTGCTTTGTAAACCATAAAGCAATATTCAAAGTTACTTATCTTTAAATAAATGTAAAATCCCATTTCTAAAAGGGTTATAAATTAGCTAAATGAGTAATTTCAAACAAAGGTGAACAAGAAGTTCCTTATTCTCCTGGCCCCAACACCTAGAATAAGAATTTTCAGTAGAAATATCCTGGAGGGAGGGGTCAAATATGTGGTGACAGAAAGAAATCTAACTATGGGAGGTGAACACACAGTGTAAATATATATATGCTTTACTGTTAAAGTGTACAGCTGAAACTTACTGGATTTCGTTAACTAATGTCACCAATAAATACATACATACACACATACATACATACATACATACATACATACATATGAAACATCCCAGGAAATTCAATCATTACAAAAGATTATAAAGCAAAGAGCTAGACTGTAAACAAAAAATATTAACAAATCAAGGAACACAGTGGGATATTTGTACTTTAGGAAAGAGAAAAATAACAACTGAAAAATCTATAAAGTCTCTCTATCCAGTGAAAAAAAGAAGAAACTGCTGGGTTTCATTTTTCTCCTTTGCTTGTTTAAACATTTTTAAATAACTCCTCAACCAAAAAATATTGGAATTTACAACACAACAAGACCCAAGATAGGGTCTTATGGTTAACTGTAACTGAAAAATCTACCTAGTTAAAAATAAATGATCTCTAACACATTGTCAGAGGTGTAGGAAGTAAAGTATACATTTGGATTGAAGTTTGTTCTTTTTTTAAAATACTAATTACTGATATGAACTTATTTGCTTTTTTCTTTGTTCAATTTTAAGGCTAACTAGAAAACAAACAAACAAACAAAAACCTGGTCATTAAAGTTTTCTAATACTTACAGTCCAGTAGACCAGGCTTAAGAACCTAGATCCTGAATTATACTTATAATCCTATATATTTTTCTACCCGTTAGCAAACCAACCAACCAACAAACGAAACTAGAAGAAAAGATTTTAAAACAAGGATATATCAACTTTTTGAAAATAAAAGTATGGCATTTAAAAAAACTCTGGAAATAAAATGAAAGAACAAAAGAAAAATGGGCTTACGTTAAGCTTGTTACATAATTATAAACACCACACAAAAATCAGACACGTCTGAAAGTAAGAACACCAATGTGGCAATTGTAAAATACAGTATTTCCCCAACCTTGGAGAGGCAAAAATTTAACTTTTATTTCATGCAGCTTCCTTTGCAACATTTAAAGCCTATAAACATGAAGAAAATTTCCTTGAAAAAAAGAACTTTAAATCTTACTTAAAGCTCAGCGAGTAAGCATTTAGAGGGATACCTTGCACAATTTTAAAATAAGAAGAAACCCACTTTTCACTCTGGAAAGGGAGCATTGTAACATTCCATTTCACTGCATAAAAGGGCCCATGTCAAGTGTAATAATGTCTCCATTTCTGGAACTTTTAAAATTCTGCTTTTAAAATCAAGTGATGAGGCCTAACATGTTTGCAAACCCAGTATTAAGATTTTATTACACCACATCCTTATTTGTAGGCCTCCATCCGGAAGCAAGCCTACAGTGCTGTTACTGATGAAACAGATTAACAGCTGGGGACACAGACTGAAACACAAAGCAGTTACCCAAGAGGAATGCTCCTTCATCTGGTGTTGGTTGCTGTGAGGGCCACTGGCATGGCCACGCCAAAAGCAATTTTGGCAGAGTTGGTAGTTGTGGCACTGCTGGCATCGGTACCGGAAACCCATCATACTCTCGCACCGGCAGTAGGAGCACTCCACGGGATGGAAAACTTATGGGAGGGAGAGAAAACAGCGCAGAGTGAATGGCAGGGGAGAAAGGGTGGGAAAGCAAGGAGAAAGAACTAATTTTCATTTGCGAAGAAAGTCAATGCAGTGGAAAACCAAACGTAATGTTAAAAAGCAAAGGTGAAAACAAAATGAGAACTGAAGATTCCAAACTGTCTCTTACTTGGTTAACTGAAGCAAAAAATTAGAAAAAAATATTTCCAACTTAGAATACTACATTCCAATCCACCTTAGAAAACAGCCAATTTCTTTCCAATGAAACTCATGTTTCTCAAAATTTAGGTGTACGAGTAAGGAGGAGAGAGAAGCCTTCACTCCAAGATTTCCGCACTCAAAATTCCAAACCTAGACCTTTTTTAAAGAGATGTATCCCTGTTAATTGTACATATGTTTTCTTGACTAACATAAAACCTAGGAGAGTCAGGACGATGTAGTACGTATCCTCATTACCTGCAAATGACCTTACACGTGACCTTGTGCTGAAGGCCTACAAATGTTTGCTGAATTAAATCCTACCACATACCTAGGCGTAAATAGTAACTAGTAAAAAGTAAGGTTATACATAGTAAAATAGTTTTAGGTAAGAACTCTAGTAACGGCATAAAATAAAGTAATCCAGACCAACGAAGAGACAATGATTTGGAGGAAGGGAAGTTCAGTGACCTGCCGCTCCACCTCACATGGCCTCTTCCCTGGAAAAGTGCCACGTGGCGGTCAGGAGTCACAGAGACTAGCGAAATTCTCTTAACAGCCTGAGAGTCTAGTTCACTGAGTGGGAAGAGGGTAACACACAACTGTGTATTATAGATTTTTATTTATACTTTCAAATGTTGGTAGGTAGTTGTCTCTTCTGGCAATTTAATTCTGAACACAAGAAATGGAAGTTGAGAGGAAAGATGGATATAGTATTCCAATCTTCATCTGAAGGACTCTTTCTAGCATTATGTGTACAAAGCCGATCTTACATCAATTATAGAGATTTTTAGTCCTGCTTCCAAAAATGTGTATCGACTAGGAAATCAAGACTAAAACGGTGAGCATTAGGTGAGGAAAACAATATAACAAGATCACTAAAAGACTAAAAAGACAGTAAAACAAGAATGAGAAATTGAAAGGAAATACTTCCTCTAAGAAATTCAAGCTTTTGTCATCAAAAAGTTTCTAAGGAATCATGTATGTGCTAAAAAAAGAGTCTGCTCCAGATTAAAGCTATACAACCTAGCAGAGTTCTGACAAAGAAATACTCCCAAATCAATCTGAGTTAACAATGCAGTCGACAGCGGTGCAGCCAATAATTATAATTCCATATAATAATTCTGGGTTAATATTAAATGATATATGTTCATTAATGTTAAATATTTAAATAGATTCTGATAATTCTAGTTGAACATGTATGTCAATGTGATTTTTCTTCTCTTCTAAACCAGCAAAGAGCCACTGCTTACATTAGTCAGTGGAATCTGTGGCTTGTGGGAAACACAGAGAACCAGAAAGAGAAAAGGATCAACAAGTGTGCTGGGTCCATTATAAATAAGATCAGGTTTTGGTAAAAGCATTTTTTTGGAAGAGTTCATAATGTAGTTATCTACTGATATACCATACATTTGGATTAGTAAACCAGTATAAAAAATGCAACTTTTGCTTACGCAAATAAATATCTGCCCTTAAAATAGTAATATCAATACGATTCAAGTGATGAATTTCATAGAAAGAGCCTCAACGACAAAAAAACTAGAAATACCATAATTTTAGAATGTTTCCTGCCATAAAAATTAAGATATATAGATAGACGTTCGCGTGATACGTAACATGTTTTAATTCTAGATAACTCAATGATTTCAGAATATTTGTCTCTGAGAAAAATGATATCACTATGTAAGAATGCAATAAATAATACACTACATACGAAGTCGTGAAAATGTTTATATGGACAACAATACATCCTGACAAAGGCAATTTTCTCTACTTGGTAAAGCAGATACAAAATGATTTTATGAAAATGAATCGGATATGAAACTACTAAAACATTTAAGGCCATAAAAGTATTGCTCCCATTAGAACTAACAATACTATAATAATTTAACAATATAATTCTCTGTCCAAAAATCCTGTTCAAAGGTTTAGCTGTTTTGGTCTAGTCAAGAAATTCAGAACCTTTAAGAAAATAATCTTGATTCTAAAGTACTTGTGAACTAAAGCCATAGTTGGGCAAAAGGCTGAGAAGTTAAAAAAAAAAAAAAAAGTATGAATAGGAAGGGGAGAAAATAAAGAGTATGGAAGTATATTTCATTCTTACAAAGGGAAAAATAGGACTGCTTTTTTTAAAATTAAAATTATTGGAGTGCCGCTGGGTAATAAAATCAAATAGGTTTTGAGTATACAATTCAATAAAGCTACTACTGCTCTCTTCTGTGGAAAGAGGAGAGACAGACAAGAGCCTTGAAAGAAGGGAGGTGACACAGAAAAGCCATGACCTTTCCTCTAAATAAATTCAAACAACCTAAACAAGAAGATAAACTAATAGCAACAGCAGAAAGAAATGAAGACGTGACGAAGAGATAAGTTCCATTTCAACGGCAAGTGAAATGAAGACTTAAGTGAAATTACTGGAAGGGTTACTGAGAGTAACTCAAGGCAAAATAACGAAAGAAAAAATTGGATGCATGAAACCCAGTAATAAATTCTATTTTAGCTATTTTCCTTTCAACAATTCCAAAATAATTATAGTTTTAGTGGTTGGTATCGCATATGTTCAAGTTTTTAAATCTATGATTTTTATAAATTAAAGGGAAAAAGGAAGCTATGATTAAGTGAGGTGGCGGAAGCCAAAAACCACCGCCTGGAATCTCGGGGTGGGGGGGACCTAGAGTTTGAACCACAAAGTGTTATGACCTGATATTACTACTACTTGGTATCCTACCTAAGTCAAAAGCCCGCCACCACCTCTTCTTCTGAGAACAAAACAGTCCTCTTTTGAAAGCTAAAATCACAAATTCGAATGACAGAGTGTCCAACAAATGTCAATTATAATTGTCAATGGTAATAGCTAAGGACATGACAAATACTATTAGTTCATACACTTCCTACAGCATAAAGAACTGAATGACACAAGTGCTGCTTACCATTCTCGACATGGGCAAGCCTGTGCATGAGAGGGAGCCAGACAAGGCACTGGGGAGGAGGGTCGGCCATCATTGTGTCTAAAAACATATTTAGCATTATCTTTTTCTGTAAAGAGAACAAAAACAAATACACTTTATATTTTTCAAGTATCTCTGAACTCCAAGATGAAGTTAACTTAGGACTCTTCCAACCAAGTTATAATAAATTGCATGTGGAATTTCACACAAAATATTTTACATGACTACAGACGCTGCCACACACTACACCACACACTACTACCGCCATCAAACGCATTTCCACATACATTATTTTATTTGAGTCTAAAATGACTGTATAAGGTAAATAGGTTAGGTGTTATTCTCTTCATTTTACAGATGAGAAAATAAAGGAACAAAGCCATTTAAATGACTTGGAATGAAGGGTCTTGTCCAAATCAGACATGGGTGGGACTAGAATTCAGCTGTCCTTCAAATTACTGTTCCTGTAATGGGGAAGTTGGGAAGTGCCCATCCCAGCCCTGATTTAAAAGCAGTATCAATGAGAACAAGAACTACAGCCATCTGGCTGTCTACCATTATTTCCAGCATTCGTGACAGTGTCATTTAATAAGTAATCGTTGAACAAACACTAAAGTAAGGGGCAAACCCTCTTCGACATCATTTAACAACTTTCTCATTAACAGAAAATGGAAGCTCAGAGTAATGAAGTGACTTAACTAAGTCACAGACGTAGTTCTAGTAAGGATGAGTTTGGAACCTAAATATCCAAATGCCCATCACAGTCCTCCCTTCATTATCCCATCTTCCTGCCTGGATTGTAAGTTTCTGTTCTATCTTTATTTCCCTCTTTTAAACAAATATATAGGAAGCTTCTACCGAATGGGAAACACTGATAAAATTACATCCCACGTGAACACAGAAAATTAGAAAAGTCTAGAAAAAACAGTCATATAAACGTAGACAAATTCCCAACAATATTTCAAATTAATGAATTTTCCTTTTATTTCCTCTAACCCACAAAACACCTTTCCAGCTCCAAAAGGAAAGGAAAGAGGCTCAGGCAGTACCATACGGCTCCATGTGACCGAAACCTGGACACTTAGTCCCCCACTTCAAAGTTAACTCCAAAAGAAGAGCAAAGACGAAAGAGAAAACACAGGAGAATGGGAGATGGACAGTGCAGTGAGCGGCCTTTTCCAAGCCCTGGTCCCCCACACAAAGCGGGGGTTGGGGTGGGGGAGGTACCGAGGCCTGGGGCTAGGGCGGAGCCAAAAGGCGCCCAGAATTTCACCTTATTCTTTCCCAAATAACTGTGGTTCTCAGTCTCACCACTCTACTTGAAGTGAAAAAAGGGTATTTAAAAATGTGCTGTTTCCTCGTAAAGTTTTTAAATTCTTTACTTCAGAAAAAAAAAAGATGAAAAAAGAGTTGGTTACAGCTGACCTAAAGGTTTTGCCAATTGATTACAAAATAACCTTGATTTTTTACCACTAATGTAATCAACACAAACAGGAAGCAAGGGGTGCAGGCAGTGTGCTGACTCCTCAGGAGATCAGTGGCCTTCCAGATCTTCATCTGATCCACCACGAAACCTTCCAGCAACGGTCGCATCACGCAAACACGAGACTACGCAGACTACCTTCTGTGAGACTCTTGATTCCAGTAAATAAATGGGAAGTCAATCTCATTGAGAATAATCTTTAAAAGAAGAAACTGGTAAGTAGGGCAAAGTAAACTAGATGGCAGAGCAAAAGAGAGGTTTTTGCAATAAAAACCTGAAAAAGATGAAGAAATATGAAGGAAAGTCTCAGAGACTGCAGGCGGGGGAGATTCTGAAGTAGGTATGAAGTCATCAACCGGAGGCCCTCTCTCTACAGCTGTGCACTGGTGGTGAGGCTTGAGAAATGCCTATTCAAACAGGTTCAAGTTTTCCCAAAGTGTTTTCCACCTTAGGCATCCAAGTCACTAACGTTTCTGACCTCAGTGGGATCTGGGAGGAATGAGTGAACAACATTCAAAACAAAACCAGAAGGTTGCCAAACTGCTGAATGAAGTCCAGACACGGAAAATGCTTCTTATTACAGATACGGTAAATAACTGCAACAAATCAAAATGAAATTAAAAGTGTTTACTTTGAATTACTGATAAAAAAGATACTATGAAGGTTTTTAGCTAGTAAGAGGTAGTAAACAAAAATTAAATGTATCATAGCATTTATTATAAATTCAATATTTCTATATCTTCTATATGTTAAAAATTACATTATTACTAATCCATTTATAATCCTAATGCTACTTTCTCTAAAGTTTGATTCACCTATCACAGAGGTTTTTTTTTTAATATTTAAGATGGAAAGGTACAATTTTACTTGATATCTCAGAAGACCCTCATAAATATGCTAAAGATCAGTTTCCAGAAGTTCTCCTATGGTCATACTGTAATTTGAAGTCCTCCAAAAGCACGAGGAATGAAACCAGAACGTGTCCCAGTGTCCTGTCTTCCACCAACAATGCGTTTTGCGAAAAACCACTTAATGTTCTGGTTTTAATTTTTTCATCTCTCAAGGGCTAAAGCAACGGTTCTTGAAATGAACTCAGAGGCCTCCTGGAAGATCCCTAAACATTTTTTAAGGAATCTATGAAGCCAAAATTATTTTCATAATAATATGAAGACATGATTGCCTTTTTCAATCTCATTTCCTCATGAGTATGCAGTGGGGTGTTTCAGAGGCAACATGGCATATCCACAACAATCTGAAAAAGTTCTTAAAATATCCCTCTCTTTTCCAACTACACAGCTGTGTGAGGCCAGATTTTCTTTCTATATTTTAACCAAAACAACGTATCACAATAGATTGAATGGACAAGCAGATACAAGAATCCAGCTGTCTTCGACTGAGCCAAATCTTAGAGATTTGCAAAAATATAAAACAATGGCATTCTCATTAAATTTTTTTGTTTTAGAATAGTTATTTTTTCATTAAAATATATGATGTTAACATGTACTAGGTTTATCATTATTTTTAATGATTTAAAAATAATTTTTAATGTATCAATTTTAATTTCTAATATGGAAATATTGAAACAAAAAGAAAAGCTCTTTGGGGTCCTCAGTACTTCTTATTGTAACGAGGTCCTGAGACCAACAAGTCAGAGAACTGCTGGGATAGACTGCCAGCTCAGAAATTCTGTGCCTTACTATATACCTGTGAAAGAAAGGTCTGCTCTTTTTTCTCCCTTTTTTCTTTTTTTTGTTTTATTTTTGCTTTGCAGTTGAACATAGTCTTTATAGCACAATAATATTTATAACAAAAACTATAAATTGCAAATAATACAAATTCCCACACTTTTCTGTATTTTCCCACCATTCTCTCATTTTTTTTGTATTTCTCTCCAAATGTATGTTTCTATGTAATTATGTGCAAAAGGTAGATAAAAATATATAATGTTTTTTCACTTAAACATTTTATTAAATATTTTATTGTTTTGCTACAAGGTCTTTATTTCTAATCATTTTAACAGCTGCCTGATCCACTAGCAAAAAAGCCATCATTTGTTTATGCCTTCAATTAAACACTGAGGCTGTTTTTGTCTCTGTATGTACGCTCATATTTTTTCTTAGAAAGGAGTGTTTCTGTTTGTCACCGACCAACCTGCCCTTTATCATTCTAATCCTCAATACTGACATTTATTACCCAAGATGCCATTCTCACTTCCCTCCCTTCAGATCCTTGGCTATATCCTTCCTGTTTTAAAAGTGGGGAGGAATCGTCTCTTAAAAATAAGAAATCCAGTATCACTAAAATAACATGAGAAAACAAGTAAAATAATTTAAAGTTAGATCATCATAGCTACAATTTCCAATCTCATCATTTCCATTAAAAGCTCCTATTCCTTATGGGCAACAGACAAATATTTCTTAACCATTACCCTATCACTTACTGGTAATCGGTTAAACAATGTATGACATTTAATTAACAGACTTGAAAACAACATTTTTAAAAACCTTCAGATTAAAATGTTTTTATACAAACTTTAGTGTCGAGTTACAGAAATATTTTACCTGACAAGGGCAAACGTACATTAACTGATTATAGGATTAGTGTTATGGGTCTGCCTTTTGATTATCAAACACTGAATTTGTTCATATCACAGATGTATTTTGGACTTTGAAAATTAAAGTACTTTGTAATGACACAACAATATAATATTGCTGTGCTTTTTATTAGAGGTATTTTTATTTATTACAGATAGAAAACTAGAAAAATTCTTCAAAAATTCTGAAATACTTCATTTTCCTCATTGCAAAGATTGTTTCACTTGAGAAAATCATGGAATAATATCGAAAACAACAAGGTTACAAGTACATCCATGTACTTTCAATTAGAATTCAAGCTAAAGACACTTTCTCATGCCTATTTGATTTAAAATTATTATTTGATTAATCCAACAAATACCTAGTAAGAAGTGATCATTTTCCAGACACAGTTGTCACAGGGATACAAAGTTGAAGGAGACCAAGAAGCATCTCTCCATGGCATAAGCGAGCTGGATGTCACATGCCATGGGACTGCGGAAGAGGGAAATACCAATCCTATATGAACAAGTCAGAAAATCAAAGAAGAGGGGATATTTTAGCTGGGATTAGAAATATGAGGTCAGGGGTTATTGGCATTTCAGTGAGAGCTAATAGCATAAATAAAGACAAGTAGCATGCTACTTTCGCTCGCCTAAAATGCACCTTACTCAACCCAAGAGAAATGCAAAAAATTATACTGACGTGATATTTCTCACCTATGAGATTGGCAAAAATTCATAAATGTAAGAGCATATGCTGCTGGCAAGGCTGTGGAGAAACAGATGCCCTTATACACCGCTCATGGGAATGTAAGATGGCACAGCTCCTGCGTGCACTGCAGGAGCAGCTAAAAAGAACCCACGGCACACTGAGGGAGGGGGTCTGAGGAGCAGTCGGGCATGAAGGTGAAAAGCTAGGCTGGAGTCAGACTGATAAGCACCATGGTGTCATGCTAAACACCTTATCCAGGCGGCAATGAGACTTAGTAGCAATTTTTTTTTTTTTTAAGCAAAATAAGGACTTCAGCAGAGCTGTATTTTAAAATGATGGCTTAAATTCAAATTTGTTTATGCTCAAAAGGAATAAAACAAATGCAGCGTCTGAGCAAACACTACTGTCCTCTTCTTTAAGCTGCCATTAGGCCACTATATAAAGTGACTAGTTGACCAGAGTCCTTAGGTTTTGGGCAAAGAATTTTTCTGCTTTACCTGAAGACTAGTGAACTATTAGGCTCTTGGGTTAGAGAGGGTTTCAGAGACCCAGAATGGGAGCAGCACCGGCGAACACCAGAGCAGGAGCTGGGCCAAGGGCTCAGCAGCTTTCAGCCCCATCTGCAGGCCAGGGAACCATGGCTGAAGCCATGAGGCTCTGTTTCTGGCTCATGAGTAATAAATGAGGAGGGGAGGGGGGACCTTTCCTGCAGCATGTACATAATAAGCATTGCTACCTAACACAAACCGTTGATAAAGAAAACAATCTTGGAGTCATCTGTCATTTGTATCTAAGGAATCATTTAGTAAGACACTCTCCTCCACAGGCTCAACTAGAATAAAATCTCACTTCTAGGTCTCTACAAGTTTGTTCAATGTAATTAATGCCAGTGATACAGGCCTTATTACTATAGACCCGATCATAACAAAATCCATTTTACATGCTGTATTTCATCCAATCCAAGACACACTATCACTTGTAAGATGCACCATTATTATTTTGTACCCTGAGAAAAAAAACCAATTAAACTAACTAAAGCCAATTAAACTAACTCGATGACTTAATTAACTGTAATCCTTCATGACATGTGAATCAGTCACACCAGACTCCTGATGAAATGAAATTTCTTTCCTCTATTCAGAAGAATTTGGCAATTTCCTCAACCTTCATTTGCATGGCTTAGTGAAAGAAGAAATTATTTTGGTTATATCTCAGTAACAGGAAACAATACAGCTCCATTACTCTGTGGATATTTTTCTTAAAAAAAAAAAAAGGTTCTGTAAAGCACCTGGTTGTCGCTTTGTAATAAAATAAACAATTCCTCCAATGCTGAATATTTATCTCATTAACATCAAATCTACACCCCTGTCGTATCCATGGCTTTCTGTGCTTACAGTAACTTTCTTTCAATACCAAATCAGAGTATACTCTTTCTGAGGACATTTGAAATGGCAACACATGCAGAACCGAAAGTGGACATGATTCAGTTGAAGTGACAACAATAGAAACAGCTATGACCAAATTCATACACGGGCCCAAAATGACAACCCAGCATAATGCTGCCTCTCCAACTGCAACTGTAAGATGCCACTGGCTATATATAGAGTACCTTGATATCAGAGATACAAAGATGTGAAATAGTGTCTTCAAATCAATGGAACATGGTAATAACCCACGCTAGATTATAATGGCAATGAGAGGTTGCTTTCAGAGACTGTAAAAATCTGCTTAATTACAGAGGCAGGGGAGATGTAGATATGGATAGGTAAAAGGGGTCAAATAGATGGTGACAAAAGGCAAAAGCCTTAGGATGGTGAACACACAATGCAATACACGGACGATGTTTTACTGAACTGCACATCTGAAATCTATATAATTTTATTAACCAACGTCACCCCAATAAATTTAATTTTTTAAAACCTGCTTAATTAGAATACCTATGAAATACACATATTCACGTGTCAGGCAATTCTTGCCAAACTTTATTTAATATCCCGAAAAACACGGTCAGAAAATCCAGAAAATGTGTCATTTCAAAGAAATACAGGGGGGTGGGGGATAAAGTCATTTTGACATAGAGCAGAAGAGGATATGTCAGTCAAAGTATAATCAAAGGACATCTCCAGACATAAAATATTCTTGTTATTCTGAAAAGCCACCGGCAATAATGTAATCCCATCTCTACCCACTTCCGCCTCCCCTGTGCGTCGTGGAGAGCGTGGCACAGCATCTAATAAAGTGCTATCAACAGCATCTCCTGCGACACTATGGAAAGGCTGCGTCTTCTTTCTCATCTCACTCTTTCCTCCCGCACTCTCCGATTCTACTTATTCAGGCTCCCCTTTCATAACACGAGGATCAAATTTAAAATCCTCTGCAGTGTGAGCAAAACTCTTCAAACTGAAGTCAATATGAACCTGGAAGGTAAATAATAAAACAAAGAGCAACCATCTCTGTAAGGAGAAATACGACACATTCCCAAATTCTGCAGTTTGGAAAAACTGGGGAGAAATTTAAATATATTCACTGCTTGTTTTTAATAACTTTTAAGTCTCTAAAGTCGGTTCATTAGTTTATAAACACTAAAGGCTCAATATTTCTGGCCTATCCACTGAAGATTCAGCTTGAGGTGCTACATTAATGCTGTGCTTTATTCAGATAATAACCACAATCACAAATTTACAACTAGAATTTTTTTATTACTAAATTTTTTAGAAATATAACAAAGTAGAAAGAGTGGCATACTATGCCTATCATCCAGTTTCAACAATTCTCAACATATAACTAATTTTGTTTCATTTATGCCTTTACTCTCCCTTCAACCTGGATTATTTTGAAGCAAATTCCAGACATACCATCTCTAGAATTAACTCAAATTTTAGTATTATGGACACCTCGGATGCTTCTGAGGCTGATAAGAACATTCTTGTAAGAGTTTTTTTGTGGACATAAGTTTTTATTTCATGAGGGAAAAAACTTAGTAGAATTGCTAGGTCAAGGGTGGGTGTCTATCTAGGTTTAAAATAAACCACCAGGGCTTCTTTCAAAGTGGCTCGGATGAGAGTTCCGGTTGCTCCAAATCTTTACCAATTTGGTGTCAGTCAGTTATTGAATTCTAGCTATTCTAGTACATGTGTTTTGTTGAATTAACTCATAAATGGGTTTTATTTTTGTTGTGTTTTCCAAACTACTAAACTACATAAATCCACATCCTCTATTTTGAGTTAGTTTGTGAAAAGCAGGCAAACTTGTTTGTTAAAAAAGAATTAAAGCCATGCAAAAATAAATAAATATGCAATTATCTTCATATCATTAAGAAAAAGTATTTCTCCTGTACACATACATTGCTGGAAAACTGTGGATTTAAAAACAGTAAGGTATATGAGAAAAACCAGGGTTGAAACAAACCCAAAAACCTATGCAGCCTGTAAACAGAAGAAGAATAAAACTAGTAAGGGTAAAAGCACAAAGAAATCTCCGTGAGCATGTCCCCCATGTCCCCCAAGTCAATGTCAGACGACGTGCCTTTCAGCCTCAAATCCTGAGACACGTTTTTCCCTCTTCACGATAAGAACATACAACTTCCAAGACAGAACCATTTCATCAAAACTAAACATGGGAGCTACGGGATGGCTAACTCCATCCATCCGGTTTTTAGCATGGCTGGGGGGAGGGGAGGTCCTCACGGCTCTTTCAGCCACATCCACAGCTTCTGCACAAAGTGAAAGCAGTCCACGAATCCTCCGAACCGGCTACTTCCTCCACTAAAAGAAGGTACTTCTGCAGGATTTTCAGCTTCTTTCTTAAAATATTTTCTCCTTAATTATGATCAGTTCTTTGCTCAACCTGGAACATTTAATATGCTGGGGAGCGGGGTGGGGAATGCGTATGAACCAACAAACCAACGTCCCCTTCACACTGACCTCTCTCTCTCTGATGCTATGTGAGCTAAATCGTATTATAGAAACACACATGTAGGAAAACAAACCATATGAGAAAAGCCCGTTTTCAAAAAGGAACCCGAAAATCACTGAATTTAAACTCGCCACGTGAAACTTTATTCAAAGTCTTATTTTTTTGCTCATTCTATCAGTAGTTTCTATTTCTTTTGAGGCATCTTTTTCTGTCATCTTTAGAGACCAAGGAAAGCTCAAGTTTCCTATAGGCAGAGGTAAGTTGCTCTGACTTTTCCTAACTTGTCATGTACCAAAACACAGACTCAGTTGTTTTCTGTAGGGATTTGGAGCAGGGGAAAAACAACGAACAGGCTTTGGGTTCAAAGGCCTCACAATCACGGCATGAGGTAATTCGGAGAATCCTGGACAGCATTCTTAGAATTAACAATCAGAATTTTTTTATATTCTTCAACATTTTAAACTATTATTCCAATATTAGATTCTCACTGTAATATTCATATTACGATTAAATCAAAGATTACTTTAGATAGCATCCACATACTCGTCACCCATTGGCCAGATGCTGTTCTTCACTGATACGTCTTTATATGAATTCCCTTCCCCGTCCTGACCTTACTTTACTGAATAGCAGCATTCCAGAACTTGATCAGTTTTGAGCCTGCCCTCCAGGAAGCATGTATGTGAAAAGCCACGTGTACATCACATATAATATTAGGACATAGTACTGTGGGGGCGACAGTTGGATGTGATGGTACCAATAAAGAAATTGCAGTGAGATGAGTTCTAAATGAAAAACACTGTGGTGCCTTCATTGTACTCATCCTCTGTTATAGCTGGAGGGCATTTTAATACCTGCAGGATATTCTTGCACCAGGAAATGTTTGGACATCTTCACATCATTTGAAAATGTATATTCGGCGGAGGGGGGGGTAGTAGGTGCTGGGCGAGGATAGGGGGAGGGGAAGCAAACTCTGCTTTTTTAGAATAAATTGAAGCACAGAGATGTTTTTAACACGCTCAAAGCTGATACTGCCGTTTATGCCAAGAGAAATAATAAGCAATGTAAAGAGGCTAATTTCCACAAAAAGAATCAGCCAAAGTCTGTACAAATTTGGGAAAAACATCTCAGAAGTTACTAAAAATAACTCTCCAGTATATAGGTGCCACCTTTAGTGCTAAAGCTGAGAATCTCTAAACAAATTACAAAATAACTGTTTGAGAGTCTCAATTCAGATAAATATGAATTCTTAACTATTCATGTAAAAAGGGGCGTGTATGAGTTTTTGTTCTTGGTTCTTTTGTGAATCGAAGTATCACAGGTCAGGAGGATCTAGTGCATAGCGTCCTTTCAGTTCTCAAATCTTTAGATTTAGTCCTTTTATATTTTAACTTTTTGCTTTTTAAATAACTTGAGACTTTACAAAAGGTCCTAAGATGACGAAAAAAATTCCCATTTACTGTTAACCCAGCCAGATTCCTCAAATGTTAACACTGCAGAAGAGATGGCCCTTTACCCTTAAATACCTCAGACTGTATTTCTTAAAAACCAGGATATTCTCTAACATAATTAAATACAAATATCAATATCAGGTAATTAACATTCACTAACAGAATATGATTATTTAGTCTACAAACTTTATTCACATTTTTCCAATTGTCCCAATAATGTCCTTTACAACAAAAGAAAACCCTGGATCATTGGCTGCATCCCATTTTCAGCGGGGGTCCTCAACCCGTAGGCTGCTGACCAGTATCGGTCCATGGCCTGCTAAGATCTGGGCCACACGGCAGGTGAGCGACAGGTGAGTGAGGGAAGCTTCGTCTGTATTTGTAGCCACCCCCCAGCGCTAGCATCACCGCCTCAGCTCCACCTCAGATCATCAGGCATTAGGTTCTCATAGGAGCACTTGTCCCTGGTGCCAAAAAGGTTGGGGAGCACCACCATAGGGTGATACTGAGTAATTCTCAGTGCATCCTACCAGGAGACAGGGATGTCAGCCTATCCTTTCACTGGTGATATGAATTTGATCGGTTGGTTAAAGTGGCATCTAACAAGGTTCTTCGCTGGAAGACTACTATGTTTCCTTTGTAATTAATAAATATTTTATGGGGAGAATACATTCAGACTATGTCGATAGCCTCTTTCCATTAATCCTTCACCCATCAGTGTTATTGTAGATTTTTTTCTTAATTCCTTGCTTTCTAGAACTTTCCAAGTGTATATGAATTTCCTTTGGTCTCATCTCTACCTGAAACAATGGATGCTATGGCCAGTCTCCACTCTGCTCCGAGTCTTTCGAGGCATAGTTAAGATCTTAGGAACACACTCATAGCAATCTCTCAGGAAGGACCACCAAAGGACACCCACAAATAAAAAGAAAACCGAATCTATTTTTCTTTTATATGAAAACGGCGGTGTATCCTTGAGAGATCTGAGCTGGCAATGAGGAGCCGTACAGCATCGCTTGTCTTCGGTGCTCAGGAAACAATGATCCAGCATTGCATAGAGTTTTATATCAAAATTCCTGTATTTCATGGTTTAAAGAACTCAGGGAGAGTAATATATGCCCATTAGCAATAATATAAACATCTTGAACAGTTTTCTTTAAATTTTAGTAATTTAAAATATTTCGAATGTTATCAGAAGAGATGTCCCTTCTCCCCCCACAAAAGAGTTCTCAGGTAAATTCTTATCCCCCCTCTTTTTCAACCCCTTATATACCCACCACCTCCCGCCCCTCCCCCAGACTTAAAGCTCTGTTCACTCCCCTACTCAGAGTCTGTATCCCTAGACTGAAGTAATCTGGTGAAATGTGACAAAAGGCTGGGGAGGGACGAGCGCTCCTCTAGCCCTGGGTACTGTAACACCGTCCTTACCTGCTGTGGAAAACAGGTGCGGACTGAGTGCTCTGTGTAACCAAAAGAAGGCCCTTCAAAGACAGCTGTTGGGAGCTTCAGAACTTCCTTCAGAAACTGGTCAAACTTGCTAAATATCATTAAGCCATTGGAATCTGACATCTGGGAGAAAACATCTATGAGAACAAAACCAAATAAAGTCAAACTATAAAGAAATGTCAACTTTCTGCAAAAGGCTCTATGTCATTTGTATATTGGTCAAAAAGTACCATTAAAAGCATCGTAAAGTTATGATTTTTAGTTAACATGAATTCTCATTCTTATTAACACTGTGTGATTATGAGTTAATGAGGCCCCTCTCTCCCACCCACTTAGGATTCTACCTAAACATCGAAACAAATAACCACTCACATATGTCTATCCACCTACTCTTTTAGAGTATACTCACTGAATGGTATATAACTTTGTAATTTATTTATTTACATCTGTTTGTTCTAAGAAAAATTTGTAACAGCATATCTTTATCTTGTAACATTTATATATGTGTTTATATAAGGCATATGCATGTTTGAGTGTATGAATATATTAGCATACTGGTGATGGGGTATGAAAGAAATTGCATTATATTTGTATATCTATGTACTAATGATGTAATATATTCCCATAAAGAAATAAATTACGAGGAAGAATATGGCATGTTTAAAATATTCCATCTTGTGTGTTCCAGAGCAGAATAAAAAGAACTCATATAACTCTTCCATCACAAGATACTTTGATACTATAAAATCCTATTTTTCCATAAACTCTGACCCAAGCAGATGGGAAAGAAATAATACTGCTATTTCTTTATCTTCATGGAGTTTCTTTTCTCCAGTTACTTATTCCTCTCTTCTCATCCACAGTCGGAGAAGAAAAGAAAAATATCTAAGAGCTCAAAAACAACTTGACAAAGAAATGTGACCTAAACTTCCTTTCAAACTAATGAGCTTTCTTACAAATAAATTGGTGAATTAAATATGCACTTACACACACAAAAAATAATTTCCTAAAGCCTTTCCAAACATAGCATTTTGAAAAGTCATCTTCTATATATTCACAAAGACCAAGTATATTAGAGATACATATGTAATAGGCTTATGTAATATACATATGTGCACTACTCTTTAGATTCAATCTGGGAGAATTTACCCCAAAGCACTAGGTATAGGAAAAAAAAAAAAAGACGTTCAAAATACATTAATCAAAGGAGGACAAAATGTTAGGTTATCAACTCCATAGGGTAACTTTTAAGGCGTTAGAAGGCAGGAGATTATCAAGAGAATGAAAATCTTCAGTATATCCTCTCACATGAGCTGCTAGTTTGTACTTTAAGGAAAAGTATTAAATACTCATGCAGGAGGGAAATATCCAACAAGAGGCTAAAAGAAGTATGGTCCTCGTGGAAAGTAAAATCAATTACTTAACAAATACTGTGCATCCCAAATTCTTACTACGTGGTCCAAGTGCCAAGCACTCTACCAAGTGTTTTGAAACGTAAGTATGATACATGGTCCTTATCCCCCAAGAAACTTTCAATGTAACTGGAAAAATAAGATACACATGAAGCAAAGAAGAATTAGGTGCTAAGCTTACTTTCAACAGAAAAGATAGAGGCCTCACCATTTGCCAGGCACCACAATAAGTAACTGGCTGAGTCTGCCTGTAGCCACCCAATATTCTTATCTCCTTCTTTAGTAATAAAACACTAATTTCGCTTCGTACAGCAACATACCCAACTAAAAGATTAAACTTCACAGCCTCCTTTTAATAAGTTTTGGTCATGTGACTAAGTCCTGGCCAATGAAACTATAAGCAGAAGAGTTGTGAGGGACTTCCAGAAAGGCTGGTTAAAGACAGCTGACTAAGCTAGAATGCAGCTATGATGGCTGGAGCTCCAGCAGTCACCTTGTACTACGTGGTATTCTAAATTCTGATGTAGAAATTATGCACTAGAATGGCACAAAAGAAAGACAGAGGAAGGCTGAGTCCCAGATGAACATGAAGCTAGCACATCAGCCCTGAACTACCTCCTCCTAGACTTCTACGTAAGAGAAAAATAAACTTCAACTTTGTTTAAGATAATATTATCCTAAGCTTTTGTTTTCCTACAACAATCCCTAATACTAACTACTACTATACTTTACTAAATATTACCTCATTTTATTTTCATAAAAAGCTGTGTGTGTGCACACACGTGTATGCACATAATTATTTATAATTTACAGATAAGGAAACTAGCTTAGAAAGGTTAACTTGCTTAAGGTCAAAAAGTAAGTGGCTAAATCAAGATTTAAACCCATGCTTTTCTGACACCAAAGAAATTCCACTGTACCATACTTCTTCAAAAGAGTTTAGAACATAGACAAGATCGTCAAGAAAGGAATTTAGAAGCTAAGCCTTGAAATCTAGGATTTGGAAAGATGAGGTCAAAACAGGTTAAGAGTAGGGGTTTGGGGACACAATTAGAAAAGGATAAAAGTCCCTATGACAGAAATTTATACAGTGTATCTATTAGTGATGGCAAGCAGTGTGTCAAAGAGAACATTCTTTATATTGAAAAATAAAGGTAAATAAGGTTAAACAAGAAAAGTAAGGTATGAATGAAAACTTTAAAAGAGGAAAGCAATGTGGATTTGGTTTACAAACTCTTTAGGGAAGAAATATTTAGGAAACTAGGTCTCAAGAAAATTAGACTGTTAATGACTGGCAGAATGAACAAAAGAGAAAGAACAGGATTGGCGATATCGGCTACAAAACCTTGTAAATAATGCCCAAATGAGGAAGGGAGAGTCTGGATTACAGCAGTGACAGTATTTGGGGGTGGGGTGAACTCCCAGACATTTCAATGCAGAAGACTGCAGTTGATGGCAAGATAGACTAGGAAATAAAGGAATTTAAAAAGTTAAGATTTTTCTAAGTTTCTACCTTAGGTAAATGCTCACAACCCTCAGTGAAATAAATAAAGATAATGATAGCTAGCTTTGAACATAACTGTATTTGAACTATTCAGCAAACTTCCAAGTGGAACCATCCTGCAGGCAGTTAGAAACAGAGAATAGGGCCACATTTCAAGACTGCAGATACACAGCTTTGAAGACGTTACCGATTGTGTAAATAACTGATGCCCTCTGAAGAGTGAAGAGCACAGTGGCTTAATTTTTAAATAGCTGGCTGCTATTCTTACAGGAGGAAATTAATCATCCCTTAAATCTGAATGAAAATGAAGGGTCAATATGGGATGTGGCAGATACTGAAAGGTGCCTACTACTCAGTATCTATTTTCCACCTATCACTCACTAGCTGAACCCTGACTGTGTGTGGAATGGCCCTGTGCTCCACTTACAAAATGACTTCACAGCCTCTTTTGCACAGTGTAACTCTGGAGTGGATTTCAGAAAAAGCTTTTGTTTTCCTGATAGAGGCATCTCTTTCTTCATTCTGCTTGGAATGAGGACATGAGGTCTAGCGTAGAACAGTCACTTATGATCCTAAAGAGGAAAGCCACATGGCAGAGCAGGAAGACTGGCAGAACCCGAGTTTTTGATGACATCCTAAGTTATGGTATCACCTTTGAACTTACCAGCCTGGGGACTTATTTTTACATGAGAAAAATAAATCCCAATGGTTTTAAGCCACTGTTAGGTCAAGTTTTCTGTTGCCACTCAATGTATTCAAAACAGATAAACTAGCAAGTTATTAACTTGTAGCCATTAATGGTAGAAATATTGAAAATCAGAGACTTTAGCTACCAACTCTATAAATGCACATATGTACAACTCCACAATCACAGAAACAAGTGTATACACTCACACCAACAAATCTGTATCTAACTCATTCAGAATAGAAGGAAGTGACTAGATCATGAAATGACAAACTTCCCTCCTCAGAAAAGTATTATTTTCAGTTACACTGAGTTACTATGTCATATGATAGATTCGAAGTAGTAAAAAAATCATTTTTTAATTCAAGGAAAAAAACTATAACTAAATAGGCCCACATTACAATAGTAAGAGAAGAAGCAGAAACACGTTGGTTGATTTTAATAATAGAAATACTGCCAGACACCAAAACTGGAGGTAGACCCCAAAACTAGAGGCATAGTTAAGAAATTACTTTATTTAGAAGTCATTACTTCTTCTGGTACTGGGTTAAGAAAGTATTTTTTTTAAGATGAGGCTTCTATCTGTAAGAAAAATACTGAAAAGTGACTACTAATTTTTTATCTTAAATGAAGCATAATAATGAATCTAAGTTAGTGTGATTTACTACATATAGATAAAAATATCTTACCAAAGAAATGAGACAATAAAATTTAATAAAGACATCCAAAGAATTAAACTCATCCTCTAATTAAAGCCCTAACCCTTCTGGCATTAGGGACTAAATTACTTCCCAGATTGCTGGTGAATTTTCCCAGTAATTCTATTTATACACCTCTGAAAGAAGTATGCTAATTTCCCATTAGTTGTTTCTAGATGAAAATATAGGCTTTCTCCCTTGTGAAAAACCCACAATCGAGCCCTTAAATACACATGTGTACAAACTTTAAAATACAGTCCTCTGTGAAATGGCAAAACAATGCTACTATTCTACCATTATCACATACGCTTCAGGTTTTTTTTTCTGGTGATAATGACTCTGATTTTACTCATTACATCTATGCAACTATCCACTCCTCTTCTGTCCTCCCCACACAACCAACCGTACACTTTTGCAAGATGACAGGGCTATTTAAAATAAAGACTCGAGTCTATAAATAGAAAACCCTTTTCTTTTATATGTTAACTTTCCCTGGCAAATGACTCTTATCTCCTGTCATCTTTCTACCAACTAAGCAACCTAATCTACAAAAACATGCTTACGCATAGGCATGTTTATAAATATCTATATGTAACTAAATCCGAGTGCGTATTTTCTTCCTAAACTCATGAATATTTCGACCTCACTCATTAGGTCAGAGTGAGGCTGGAGGATCGGCGTCAGCCTGCCTGGGCTTCCCGTGCTGACTCCGCCAGAATTACCTTAGATGAGTCTCCAAGTCTCCCAGGGTTTTTGCGTGTTTTTATTTTTATTATTAGTAAAATGCAGATTCAGAACTTAATCTCTTATTTGCTTCCAGTTCTAAAACATTTTGGTTATATGAGAAATGTAAACGTGGGCATCACTCATTCAAATTAAACAGTCACTTCCGTCTAACCAAGAGAAAGAACGGTTATCAGAAAGCAGCCAGGATCAATACGAAGTGACAGGTCATTAAAAGAAAAGAGCAGAGGAGGCTAAATTTTGAACAGGTAAAACTATTTGTTTATAATTTCAAAGTTTGGTCCCCTACAGTCTGTCAATGAAACATCAAGAAAGCAAACAATCGAAATGTCAGAACTACCAGTTCTGGGTAAAAACAGAGAGAACCTCAAGTCATATTTTCTCTGGCTACTCAAAGTGTTGTCCATCAAAAACGTGAAAACATAAATAATATAAATTATCATTATTATAAAACCATGATTATGCTACACCTCAGAGAAAATACCTGCTCTCATTTTGGTATATTTCTTTCTTTTTCTATGTGCATAATAAATTTTTGTTTAAAACTATATTACATTTTTCATTCTGATCTGAAATATATTTTTAAAGGCTTTATATTCAATCATATAGGTATCCCAAAACTTAACTGGGCTCTCACTTTTGGACACTAAAGCTGTTTCAAGTTTTCATATACAACAGGTGTTACAACAAATATACATAAAACTTGGGGTACACATCTGCTTAATTTCTTAGGATAAACTCAAGAAGCAAACTGAGTCAATGCATATGAACATTCTTACAACTTTCCTGATATATACCGCTAGACTGCCCTTCAAAACAGTAGCACCTGCTCCTCCTACCTTTTAGTGTAAGACAGATGGGGTTTGAATAAGAGGAGACTAAGTTTCTTAGAAAACAAGTAACAGAATTAGACAAAGTAAAGAAATCACTGTTAAATTAATTAACAATTAAGTATGATCTAATAAAATGGGCTTTACAGTCTGTAAATTTGTTCTCTGAATTATTTGGGGGGTTTCTGACATTATTGAGTTTTGGTCGTGCTTATAATTAAAATCTGTACTCTGATTATAAATCTGTACTCTGATTATAAATCTTTGCTACTGTATTTAGAATCTTAACCTATGTTACCTTTGAATCTAGGATACAGTCCCTAATGGTCACAACAGGGAACCATTTCTATAAATGAATGATACCTGGGGACAGAAACTCTCTTACGAGAGATCTGAAAAATCTAATTAAGAAATGTTTCGAACTAAAAGTACAAATACTGGTTAAGTCATTTCAAATGCTAAAGAAGATAAACAAAAAAAAAATAGAATAAAAAAAGGAAAGGGGAGAAAATTATAGGAAAATAATCTAAAAGGAAAGACAAAAAGCAGAAAGATCAAAATAAAAAGAAGAAAAACAGAAACACACTAAGGCATATTTCATAAATTGGAAAGCAATAGAATTAGTAGGGAGAAGAAAGTGAATAAATGGTCAAATACCATTTGATGTTACAACACAGTGTTATATCTCGTTTTGTCTACGCTATTATTCAGCCATTTCAACTAAGTAGGACCTAGCTGAGAACTCAAAAGCCAGGAAAAAAATGGATTCTCACAACAGCCAAACCTGCCAGTCATACTACGAAAGAAAGCTCAAGTGCTTCTCTCATGACAGATGGGTAACCACTTACATCCTTACTTTAAACAGAATACTAAGAAGTCTGGGTATGTTTCCTCTGTCAGTGGCATATCAAAAGTAAATCTGAAGCAAAGAGAGATCTGTAGAGACTGGCACTCGGATAATGCCATCACATCTACCAGTGATAAAGGACACACACACACACACACCCCATCACCATCACCATCACCACCACCACCACCACCAAGAGCAAAACTCAAGAACGGAAAAAACAATAACCCGAAACTATAAGAAGTGACAAACAACCCAGAATCTCACAATTAGCCCTAATGCATCAAAGTGTGACATTCCTAAGAGATGAAAAAATGTTTAAATTATGATCAGTGAGCTCTGTTTAAAACAGCAGGGGGAGACCACATTTAAAGTGGTCTCTACCATGGATAATTGAAAAGTGGAGACAGGCTTCAATACCTGAACATTTTATTAGGTTAAACATCTCATTCTCCAGCCAAAATAATTATGGTACAATAAAAACAACAAAACAGAGCTAGAGATGGTAAAGAAACTATAACTTTGAACATGAAGAAGATAAAGAAACCATATTTATTTCAATCTATCTGAATGATATAAACATGGTAATGAGTGACCTAGCATGGCTTGTATGTCATCAATCCATATACGTGTGCAATGATCTTGCATTCTGAGCACACTGGCATGTCATGTTTGCCTGGGCATACATACTTTTGTGCTACTTGAATATTGGTCACTTGTGTTCCTCCAAGAAGTTCAAAAACCACATAAAAAAAAAACTGCTATCACCTGACTCTTTTCACATTTCACATAGTACTAGAAGTTGTACTTGTCCACAGTT
Organism: Pteropus medius; assembly: GCF_902729225.1. Lineage (NCBI taxonomy): Eukaryota > Metazoa > Chordata > Mammalia > Chiroptera > Pteropodidae > Pteropus > Pteropus medius. Next base: position 50,774,954 of record NW_024349800.1, on the reverse strand, counting down.
ACAACAGAGAATTGCAGTAATTTTAGTACTCAATCAACAATTTACATTTGGCAAAATTTTTGCACTTATTATGTGCTAGGTACCAGCTCTCTATAGGAGGAACAGATTTAATCATAGAAGCTTAAAGACTCCAGAGTTATCTAGAATGTGCATTTATATAATCAATTTCCTTTTTCTCCACCAGTTTCTGCATTACAAAGATAGTGATCTATATTCTTTAGCATCATCATTATAAACCACAATCCAATTTTCGTTTTCTTTGTTTGAATGAAATATAATTTCATCCATAGTCCATTATCTTCTTCAGAAAAACATCATGCTAGAATTAAGAAAATATTAAGAAATTTTATCCCGAAAGAGTAATATTACCCTGTGAAAAAAACTCAGAACTGAGTACTTAAATAAAACTATAATTTTTACTACCAAAAATTTGTTTTACATTGCAGGTGATTTTGAAGTGAAGACAAACCGGATAACAGTTTGACCAAACATATTATCTAAGATCTTTCTTTAGATTATCGAAATCTGTATCTAGTGAGCTATCTAGCTTTCCAACTTTCAATGTCACGGTAACATGTAAGAAAAAGCACAGAAAACAAATTCACTGATGAAGTAATCTTGCCCAAAAGCTCACACTTGAATCTGATCAAACCTCTATATCTTTCAATTAAAACAAAAAAATGTAGGACACAAAGGAAATCATGGGGACACACAATCATCAAAAATGCAGTCTATGAGAAATGCTACAAGACAGATGACCCAGTTTCTTCAACGAATCAATTAACAGGGTATCTCAACACTTCATTAAAACCCACAGCTTCTTACCTCCCTGACACCTGACAGAGTTTCTTACTCTATGGGGTACTTGTATTACGGCACTTTGATCATTATACTGTATCACATGTGTGTCTCTCACTGCAGGACCGGCATAGCAAAGTACAACAAAGTAGCTTAGAACAGGACTCTAAAGCTAGAAAGCCTGAGTTGAAATCCCAATTTCGCCCCTCGGTTAACTCATCTATAAAATGGAGAAAAATACCAGCTGTCGTGCAAAGAAATTTTAAGAATTCAGTGAGAAAATATACATAAAGAACAATGCTTGGCATATCTTAGGCAGTTAGAAACTATCTAATAAGTGAATAAATGAAAACCATAAGCAGAAAAATTACGTAATTGTGAATTTTACCTCCTTTGACTTCATCTAACCACCCTTCTACAGTATCTACGGAACAGTAAAGGGCCAAAATGGCCAATAGTAAGAAAAAAATTAGGAAAGATAACTGAAAAACAACAGGCTGTCAATTTCTAAACAACTGAGCTTGGCTCTAAAGTGTTAAGAAACAGTTTAATCACAGCAAATACCACCTGATGAGGAATGGAGTTATTAATAAAAGGGCTAATCATGATCAAACCTCTTAAAAGTAATCAAACTTATTTTCTAACTAAAAACAGTCAACATAAACATCTTCAAGCATAATTCTTAATAAAAAATTTTTTAAAGAATTTTAAAATTATCAACATTACTGTTCTGAATCTCCCCAACTTACATCCTCTGAACCAGGTGAGTGATATGGCAGAAGCCAAAGAACAAAAAAGTTCAATATAGCATCATCCGAAATTCTGAAAACATTCATTTGAAGACGTGTTAATTTGAAAATAAAATTTTCAAATAATATGAAAATACTTACATCTCAATTTGTCCAGCATTTTTCCACCACACATGGTTGCTAACATAGCTTTAACTGAAAATACCGTCAACTTGCCTCGGCCCTCACTGCAAAATAAATTACATTAGAAATAATTGCTATCTGGAACCACAAAAGCAATCAAATGTATCACTAAAAAATCGAGCAACCAATAAATTGATCCTTACCCTTACTGCCACAACATTACCTTGGATTTTTAGTAACCTGGATTTTTTTTTCTTTTGCTAGGCGAATGGTGCTAAAACTAACTTGAATTATTTGGAAATGAGTTTTATAAACATTCTATAAAGCAATTTCTACTGGCTGTGTAGGCAGAGGCCAAACGGATGAACCAGAAGTAAATTTCCATTTCTATCAACTCAGCCCATTAAACCCGTAGTTGAGGTATTTTAAGAATTTAAAACTGAGGCACCACCTGTTTTGAATAATAATTCAGAAATGTGTCCTTCCATAGTGATATTTTAACAAGTTTATTGTTGTGTACTAAACCAACAAAGTGTACACTGCTTAAAGATTTTATAGTACATTAATCTTTGTTTTTACTATGACAGCCTTGAAGTTACCACATTTATTCTAAGAAACTCAATCACATCTGTCTCAAATCTTCCTATACCACAATTGTGAGAAAAGTGAAGGGGAAGGGGTAGTAATATTAACTCTTATTTAGGAATTGGAAGGATGAAATGTAGAAGAACATAAATGAATTATCCAAAGTAACGCTGCACACTGCCTGCACAGCCAAGACAGTATCGGCAAGGCCCCCAACCCTCAGTCCACTGCTCCATTCATTCAACTATGCCCTGGTTTCACAGCAGATGAAAACTTCATGAGCAGTTTTTAAAGTCATCATATGTAAATTAAAAGCACAAGAGGCTTCTGTGCTAATTTTATACGGCTTGGGCTTACACAGTTTCATAGTAACTTAGTAAAATACCTGTACAATAATGAGAACTATTATTACCTCGGTTTTGAAAAGCAAGTGTCATCCTATTTATATCTACTAACAGTCCTAAGAGACCATCTCCATTTTCCAGACCTTCTCTGTATACAGCAAGATCACACCCGAAAAAAGGCAAATGGTCTACGAGCCAGAAGGCTCTCAGAGAAAATGCAGTCAGGAAATGCCAATGTTTGCTACAGTCAGATTTTTAATTACTATATTTCATTAAGTTTATTCATCAGATAAAAGAAAAATCCATAAAATTAGCTAAAATTAGGTGGGGTTAGAAATACAGATACTGTCCTCTGTCTTACATGGTACCTGAAAATATGGCACTTGGAAATGATAAGGAATATTCCTATGTTAAACATCCATTGTGCTGTATGAGCCACGTCAGTGGCTATAAAAAGCATCCATTACGTTAAAAGGAATGGATTTCTAAGACTGATACAGAACTTTTACGGTGAACGATTCCTTTTGGTCACCAACTATCCAAATGTTGAGCCTACATTTAAACAGACCCCACCTTATACGACAAGGACTCTTCCCAGTACCAAAGAATGAAGAAAGAAAAACAAAAACAAAAACAGATATTTGCTTTCTCATCTTTCTTCAAAACCAAGACATGGGCACATGCACAAGCTCCACTGATCAGATGCGCCACTCTAGACTTCAAACAGAAAACTACTAATTTTTAGAAGGTGGAATTCCCAAAATACACCTGGTGAGGATGGCAGCAGCCAGAGCAGTTACACCCAGTGCCCGGAGGCAGCACCCACCGCCCAGCATCAGTAGTGTCTGGAGCACAAGCAGCAATACCTGGGCCCAGACTGGTGGCAGAGGTGCTTCCTGAGACCACTCTGTGTGACCGAGCTGTGTTCTTGGCAGCGTGGTCTTCAAGCCTACACTTTCCCAACCCTCTCGGAGAGTCTTCAATAACACCCACATCCTTTTAAAAACATGAGCCAGAGATGGTCTCTGCTGCTCATAATGAAGAACTCAGAGGGAGGCAGCTTCTGCCCCAAAGTTTCTGGCCCAGAAAGATGAAGCAACGACAGAAAACAGTCCTGAAGTCCAGCGTGAGGGGAAACGTGCCTTATGCTCAGCAGAGCAAGACGGAAGACGTGCTCGCGACCAGAGGACTCAGGCCTTGCTGCACAGCCGATGACGCTGTTAAAGGTAAACATTTTTTGCAGACACAGATCTCATGATGCAAGAGTATCCAGGAAATTCCACGGGGAAAAGTAAAAATTAACCTTAGAAGAGATTTCCATAAAAATCAGGGTGCTGAATACACGTGGGAAAAGAGAGTGGGCTGTAACACAGAAGGAGTTCTGAGGTGCAGACTGCAATCGATTTCTTGGCCTTTTAGGACTTATATGGATATTTGCTTCATAACAATTTATTTTAAACTGTACTTCATTTTCTGTAATTGTTTTCTATTTCTCAACAAAAACTTTTAAGAAATGAATTCTGCAAATCTGAAAAATGTAATTTGAAATCCTTAATAAAATTTGCATTTAATTTTATAAAAATGAATCCTGGAAAAGTGAAGGTTACCATTAGGAGACAAAGCTAATGGTTTAAGGGGGTAAATGATGAAGGAGAAACCTACAGGTTAAAAGACACTTAAGATATATAAACTACAATGTGTAAAAAATTTTCCATAATAAAAATGTATAAAACAATAAAAATACCAAGGCCCAGGCCCCATCCTTAAATGTCCACTAACAGAAGACTGGCTATTCATGCTATCATAAAAAAAAAAAAAAAAGAAAAATAATATGTAAAAGATAAAAATATATCTAAGATAGTTTACTAAGTAAAAAAAAAAAAGCAAAGCATGGAACAAAATAATTGCTAGAATTCAGTCTAGCAATTATGTTAAAAAGGAAAGAGTAAAAATATTCTCATATACAGACAGTCCCTGACTTATGATGGCTCTACTTACAGTTTTTCAACTTTATGATAGATGGAACAAAAGTGATATGTATTCAGTAGAAATCATGTCAAATTTTGAAATCTGGTCTTTTCCCAGGCTAGCCATATGCAGCATGATGTTCTCCCATGATGCTGGACAGCGGCAGTGAGCCACAGGCCACTAACCGGCCATGCGTGACAAGGGTCAACAACCGATACTCTGCAATGTATTAGCAAAGCATTTTTGACTTGACAATATTTTAAACTTATGATAGGTTGATCAAGACATAATCCCACATTAAGGCGAGGAATATCTGTATTTGTTCGTATGTGTATAAATTATCTGTGAAAGGATCTAGAAAATATAACATAACAGTGAGCGTGCTTATCCTAGAAAAGAAGGTTCCCAAGTCATAACCTACGCTTCCCACTTAAGACACTAGAAAAAGAATAGCACATTAAATCCAAAACAAAAGGGGAAAAATAATATGAGTAAGAGCAGAAATCAATAAAACAGAAAACAAAATGAGCAGAAAAGAAAAACAAAAGAAAAATTAATGAAACCAAAGCTGGTTCTTCAAATAAATTATTAATATTGATAAATCTCTATCCAGACTAAGAAAAAAAAGAGAGAAGACACAAATTACCAATATCAAGAATGAAAGATGGGTTATCACAAGTTCTACAGACATTACAGAAATAATAAGAAAATATTTTTAAAAAAACTTTATGTCCATAAATTCAACCACTTGGATGAACTGGACAGACACAAACCACTTCTTGAAAAACACAAATCTACTAAAGCTTACTCAAGAAGAAACATAACCAGAGCAGTCCCATATCTATCATAGAAACTGAATCTGTATCCTGAAGCCTTTCAGAAAAGAAAGCTCCTTATTCGGAATGCTGTACTGGTGAATTATAAACACAAATGAAAGCAGCAATAATTGCATTTCTATACTAACTCTTCCAGGGAATAAACAAGCATTATTTTGATACCAAAAACAAAGACATGAAAACAAAAGAAAAGTTGGGGTATCCCTCATGAATTTAGACATAAAAATCTTCAACAAAATGTGAACAAGTCAAATGTAACAATATATGTAAAAAGAATAAAAATCACAACCCAGAGAGCTTTAGCCCAAGAATATTACCACTGATTTAACATTTGAAAATCAATCGATATAATTCACCATATTAACAGGCTGAAAGAGAAAAGCCATGTGATCATCTGAATAGATGCAGATGACAAAATTCAACATCCATTTCTGATAAACAGTCTCAGAAACCTAGGAAAGGAAGGGAACTTCCCCAATCTGATTATGGGCATCTTAAAAAATAATAACAGCTAACATCATGCTAATGATGAAAAACTAAGTGATTTTTCCCTAAGATCAAGAATAAGTCAAGGATGACTGCTCTCACCACTAGTAGACAGCATCACACCAGAGAACCCAGCTGGTGCAACAAGACAAGGAAAAGAAATAAAAAACATACAGAATGAAAATGAAAAAATAAAACTATGTCTACTCCAGCCAGTATAACCATCTATGTAGAAAATCCCAAAGAACCTAGGAAAAAAAATCTACAGACTCTACAAAAAAAACTATAATAAGGGATTTTAGCAAGGTTGCAGAATACAAAATACATACAAAATTCAATTTTATTTCTACAAACTAGCAAAATAGGGAAAACAATAGCATCAAAAATATAAAAGCATTGATAAAAATTTTTAAAAACATGTGTTCAAAATCTATAAAATGAAAACTACAAAATATCGATGAAAGAAATTAAGGTCATAGATATGCCATGTTCAGGAAATCAGACTCAATATTGTTAAAATGTCTATTCTTCCTAAGCTGATCAGAATCTTGTTGTGACTCAATGCAATGCCAATCAAATTCACAATAGGATATTTTTGTAGGAATCAACAAGATGATCCTCCTTAGAGCTGTAAACCCATACAAATCTCAATGAGGTATGAATATAAAGATACTATTCACATGCCTAAAGTCCATCCTGTTCTTAGTATTTTTTACAAGTTCCTCTTGTTATTTTAATATGTATCCAGAGCTGAGAACCACCAACACAGAACTTTGAATGCAATACTAAGATTTGAGCTTCTATTTCGCAAGCAATAATAAATCAAAAGACATAATAAAAAACTAAAGAGAAGTAATCATGCTGTTTTGTACAACTCTTTCTGGCTCCAAATTTCACATTCTTCCTTCGAAGAGACAAAACAGTATCTATTCCATATTGCAGAGAAGAACCCCATGCCATCCATCTATGCAAATAGGAGAATGTGGCAGAGCCCAGCATACTGGCAGGAGAGCCAAGTCAAACTTTCAGCTCTGCTCTTGAAGAAATTTTTAGCCCATAGTACCCATCAATAAACATCATACAACAGGTCTTAATGACATCTTTATTTCTAAAAATTTTAATAGTTGGCAATTAACACTTCCTAATCTTCAAAATGCTTTAGAAACAAACAATTACAACATTTTGCATCCCTTATTCAAAGCATTCTTTAACTCAACTCTGTTGCACATAATCGCCCTAGATTCAGAAGGTCTTACATTCAAATACAGAATAACAGATATGCTTCTCAACTAACCTAGATCAGCACTAAAACACCTGTATCCTTGTCCACTCATTAGGATTACTACTAGTCTCAATGGCCAATCTCGGATCGAGTAGTCTGGAGATGCATTAATAGGATCATGCAATGACCTCTCAACGAACTATTATCAGTAACATATGGATCCTTAATTCATCATCTCTCATATCTACTTTCCAACCATTTTGCCTATTCACAACAGCAATGGAGCAATCTCCACATGTAATCTCCCACCCAACAAACCATGGCTCTCCTCTCCTCTCTGCCTGTATTCAAAGTGGAGTGTGCAAGTGTATATGTGCTTAAAACTGCATGCTTTACTCAGGGTGTGTTGACAGTGAGGAGATATGCATCTAAGTGTAAATGTGTAACTCAATAGGATAAAGGGAATGTGTAAGTAAGGTCGAGGGTGTTTTAAGTACAGGGAAAGGAGAGGTAGCTGAGATTAAGGATCATAGTAAATGTGAGGAGGGGGTGAATTCTGCAGACAGGAGAGATTTGGGAATGATGCTTAGTGAGCTTTTGTTTCAGAACCTGTTTTTAAGTATTTAACCATGCATCCTGGAAGTGGGGGAGTGGGCTTGGGTCTTAATTATGAACACATCTTACCCGCTTATAATGCTTACCACCATTTATAACGTTAGGTTCAAGATTTCAACTATCAAAAGGTTTATTCACCCTTCAATAGGAAACATGAACAAGTTAGTAAATGAATCAAGATAGTTATAAGTACTTAAGATACTTATATAAAAATCTACGTATAACTTAGCATAAAAAAATAATCATCTGATAAATAACGGAAGGGATAGTCTCACAATTCTTACTTCCTCCGATCGTGTTATTTATATTTTTTGCTTCGAAAAGAAAAAGAATTAGCTCCCTCCTCTCAACTATTTGCTCTCAGCATTTACTCCTTTGCTCTGAATGCTTTTCTGGGCATTGAAATTCTTTGGTCTAGTTTAAGCCTAACGACAACTTCCTATCACTTCCCCCAAAGAAAGCAAAAGAGAAATGTTACCTTTACTTTTCTAATGTTTCATTAGAGCTCCTGCATTCTTCCTCTACAATGAAAGGCGACAGAGAGAAACTGCTGTCACTTAGTCTACAGCCTAATACCCTATGGTTATGTCCTTTATCCAACTGATTCTTTTTTCTTAGAAAAACTCATTCTTGATCCTTCCCACCAGACACATCTGCCTTTACTCCATATGCGCTGGCCAAGTTATTTTCAAAACTGAATAGTCAGCTGCCCCGGACCATGGCACCCCTAATCTTACCCAAATTCATGTTTTCAGTAATTCCAAGAAAAAGTCCAGGTTCAAACCGGCATCGATTCTTTTCAAACAAGATTTGGGAAAGATATTTAACCTCGTTTCACCACAAAAAAAATGTGACTCACTTAAAATCTGGCCTGTGACAGCTGCAGGGTTGACTAGTAGGTCAACATTTAAGAAGTGACACAATGAACAGTGAAGATAAACCTCCCACATAAAGATACTAAAATGAAAGGAGAAACAGGTAAGATTTGTGAGGGTGACATGAGAGAGGAAACCTGTTATTTTAACCCCACCCAAGCAGAATCTCTCTGAGGAGCATCCTCCCTCAGTGAGGAGCATGATGATTCTTTCTCGAATCTATAATTCACTTCCATAGCGTATCATTTTACAGTCTGACGATAAACTGTGCACATGACTTCTAAAAAGAGTTCTTATTATCCAACACTGAGGAAATACCATGATTAGCTCTAGGCCAAGCTACGCAGACAGTGAGTCACCCTGAATAAACATATGTTTGAACACGCAGGTACCTTGAGAAGACTGAAATGCTCACCTGTGACCTCTAGATGGGAACTGCTCATTTCAGTTAGGTAAAGTCTCAAACTCTGCCTATATTTTGATATTTAAACTCACCTAATCTGAATGATGTTTATAGCTTTGCACTATCTAATCAGAGCCTGCTATTCAAATTAATACTTTTGAAAACAAGACTACAGGGAGCATTTTTTACTTAAGAAAGCAAGCTGTTTTACATCTTTAGCGAACAAGTGTGGATGCTGCTAACCATAAATCAATACTTTTTGCATGAAAATAGACTTCTACTTTAGAAACGCTATTACCAGTCCAATTATCACATATAGTTAAGACTAATAAGAGCATTTCTCTTTGATCTTCAAAAACTCATATTTTTCCAATTACAGTAATCTTAATTTATAAAACTTCACAGTGAATGGATTATTCAATAATCAACTGCAAATCAAGAATCCATTTGGCAAATGTCAAGTAGCTTAATCAAGTAAAATCAACACAGAATATTATTCAATTTTATCATAATCAGATTGCATAATTTTCATTTCAATCTTACAAATATCTATTAAGAATCCAGAGCTGTATTTATTGAGGAATGAAAGAAATATCAGGTAGAATCTCTGCTCTCAAGGACTTTTAATCTTATTGTGCATTATATAATTCAAAGTCAAAATAATGATACAGACAAGAACTATAAGTCATCAAAGGGATGAAAATGGTATTGGTGATAATAAGGAAGGCTGCAGAGGTAAAAACTTAAGTGGAGGGGGTAGAGGAGAGGGGAGAACAGACAGACAGGAGACCAACCAAAATGATGAAGGGAAAAATGAACATGTCACACTGGAAAAATTAAGAAGTGCCACAAGCAGATTAGAGCTTGTTGTGAGCAGGGAATTCAGGACAGATACCGTTAGGCCCTAACTGAGGAGTATGAACTTCATTCAAAAATCACAAGGTTTCTGAGGTGGGAAATTACATGATGAAAATAGTGTTAATTCAGAGGTGAGTGCTGAATGGACTGGAGAAGTCTCCCTATTACCGCCTCTCTCTTTACTTTCAGAGAAAAACAAAGGCAAGGGAAAAGCAAACCACTCAGAAAAAGTATTCTTCTTGCTCTTTCTTTAAAAAAAAAAAAATCTTATAAAAAGGAAACTAAGGCCAATAATAAACAAAAAAAAAAAAAATGTTTTTTCCTAAATATTAGATAATGGTCAAGTCTACGGCCATGCTACCCTAAACAAGCCCGATCCCATCTGATCTCGGAAGCTAAGCTGGGTCGGGCCTGGTTAGTACTTGGATAAGAGACCACCTAAGAAGACCAGGTGCTGTAGGCATAAAAAATTTTAAAAAATAAATAAGGGATTATAAGCTGACAAGGTCCTTGCAATCTGTGAGGTCAATCAAGGGTTGCCTTGCCTAAAAAATAAATAGATGATAGATGATAGATAGATAGATAGATAGATAGATAGATAGATAGATAGATAATGGTCAAACTTTTTATAGGCCTGTATATCCTGAAATCAAGAAGATTAGCACAAATGCATGACTTCTCTTAGGAGAAACGTGACAAAATAAAGAGTAAGTGATGGGCAGAGTAATAAGCAAACTTCAAGTTCACTCATTTCTGCTCCCTGAATAACTCTGCCACCAAGCACCAGGACTGGGGCTCAGTGAGCTGGTCTTGGTGGTGTCACATCACGTATCACATCCTGACACCCACAATGGCATTCAACAGGGCAGGGGCTGCAGTGCAGGCAGGCGGGCTCCACTTGCCTCTTCTACCAGAGCAACTGTTTTTTATCGATTTCGCACTAGGTTTCCCTACAATTTCACCTTTTTAAGACATTCACAATGCCTAGCTCGTCCTCCACCATCCCCTGGAAATTTCCTAGAAGAGCTACAATCAGATCTTTGTAAGAGCTAGATCCTTATAAAAATGTGCTACTACCGAGGGTGTACAAAACTTCCCATTCAGCACTAGTTCTCACCTATTTTAATTTGGCTGACTTTCTTGTCATCTTAAATCCATCTAAGAACAAGCAAGAATATTAGTAAATACAGTACATGAAATATTTGTGCCTCTCAGGAAATTTCTAGTGTTATTTAAAAATCACTAACAAGGAAGGCTATGACCTAATACTATCTTTTTTTTTCAGCAACATTACTCCATAATATGCTAGCTGGGCACATTCAGAATTTAAGAAATATATTTGCTTTTATATAAAATAAACTAGTAGGTTTTTGCTTTGTAGTTTTTTTTGTTTTTTTTAATATTGTTTTGTTGCTAGAATCAGTATTAAGAAGGAACTATGGAAACTTTTAAATATATCCAAATTAAACTGCTACAACACAATTTAAAAATCAAAGTTTATCATTTCGGTGGATGATTTTTATTTCTGACTTAAAAATATTAAGTTAATTTCTGTTGTGCAACCCCAAAATGATTTACAGTGAGTCAGTGTCATGATAAGATGCTGCTTGATGCTCACCACTGAATAACAGTTTTTACTGAGATTTTTTGGATCAAAAGAGTCGTTCCTTAGACAGTATTAAAATTAACCTTATGTATTATACTAAGTGAAATAAAGCAGACAGAGAAAAACAAACAGCATATGATTTCATTTATAAGTAGAATCTAAGGAACAAATAAATGAACAAACAAAATGAAAACAGACTCATAGACACAGAGAACAAACAGATGGTTGCCAGATGGGAGGGGGCTCGGGAGCTGTGTGAAAAAGGTGAAGGGATTAAGAAATACAAATGGTAGTTATAAAATAGTCACAGGGTTATCAAGTACAGCATAGGGACTACAGTCAATAATACTTTAACACCTATGCGTGGTATCAGATGGGTACTAGACTAATTGGCGGGATCACTTCATAAATTATATAAATGTCTAACCACTATGTTGTACAGCTGAAACTAATATAAAATAACACTGCATGTCAACACTAATGGAAAAATAATTTTTTTTTAATAAAAAAAATAATTAACCATATGGATTCACTAATCAAAATTGCTAAAAAATAGCATCGGAATTCTGGGACTTATGTCTCATGTAAACTCTTATTTTAAAAATTAAAATTTCTTTAAAAGTTTTCCTATTCAATGAACAGAATATCTAACTTGATCGCATCTTATAAAAATGTTGTGAATTTAGTGGGTGCCTATGTTGTAACTTGGCTTTGAAACTTGTATGGTTTTACCATTAATTCGCAGAATCCTCAGTATCATAAATTACAAACAACATTCTACAAATGTATGAACTCAAAGTAAGTATACAGAGAGAAAAATGAGGCAGAGAGAATTAACCTCTTCCAATCAGATGGCTGACAGTATGCAGGAATCAGAAATCTGAACTCTTGGTTCCTGAAATACAGCCATTTCCCTCTGTGCTTCCATCACTTATGGTATCTTCATTTTTATCATAACAACTTAAATCTCCATAAATACAAATAGAGCAACTCATTTCTGTTTTAATTCAGAGTACATTTAAACAGTTTTCTTCTATTGTTGTAAAGTTTTTAAGACAATGTTCTTTCTGCACTGAATAAAATTAAAATAGGATCCCAAACATAAAGAAAAAACAGAACATTATAGTCCAGGGACACTTGCTGTTACATAATAAAGATGAGTTATCTTTAAAAGTCAAATAGAAACCTGCATAATCAAATTCACAACTTGGTTCTATTTCACTAGCTAGAGAACAGCTATATTAAGGCATCTACATTTTTTACCAAACACTATGTCTCAAGTGTGTGAGTCTTCATACTATCACAGAGCTTAATATGAGACATGCCCCAGGACAGTACATCCACCGGTCTTTAGAAGGGACTTACATTGAATAATTTCCCTTCTAACTATGATTTTAAGTTGACGACCCTTCGCAAGGAAGCAAGGAAGAAGAATGATTAAGGGACAAACATTCTTAAACAGAAGTAAGCATGTAAGGTACTAGCCTGTCGTATGCAGCAATCATAAAGTTAAGGAGGAGGCTGATGGACTGTTCCACACTGATTTGGTGAGTAGAAGGAAGGCGCTTGTTCAGCTGGTAGTATATGGAGGAGATGACAGTTTCGAGGCGGGACACACTGACCTCCGTGCTATGGTCCAGTGTATTAAGGCCATTGTCTCTGAAGGCTTCGATCATGTTCCAGATATCAACGAGATGCACTAAAACATGAAGAAAATAAACTGTCAACAACTTAAAAGTTTTAAGTCATCAGAAAGACATAAGAACTTTATATCTATTTACATTTAATAGAATAGTGAAGAGTGGCACAATGTTCCACCTCAAAATATGCCACTTTGCCATAAGGATTCTCTTGTGCTAAAGACACCTGAAAAAATATCAGGTGCCAACAAGAGCACTCTGACCTCCCCTTTTCTTCCTGAAAGCAGAGAATAAAACTCCCATGTGAAAGATGCCTTCCCTATTATAGGGGGAAATAAACAGTGAACTGAGGCCAAGATTAATCTGTACGGACTTTAGTCTGTCTCTGTCTCTGTCTCTGTCTCTATACATATATATATGTTATACATATATATATGTAAATATATATATAAATTATATATATGTAAATATATACATATTACTTTTCCACAATTGCTATGCTTTGTTCAACCCAATTTATAAGCACTTAGACTTAGTCACTTCTTCGGGTCTTCAATTTCCTATGGGGTCTTCCATGTACATGTAAAAATTTGCATACTTTTCTCCTGTTAATCTGTCTTACGTCAATTTAATTCTCAGGCCCAACCAGAGATCATAAGAGGGCAGAGGTAAAGTTTTGCCTCCCCTACAATAGGCTGAAAAATATATAATGCAAAATTTAACGGAACACCAAAGAGACAAATTCACAAGCGTTGGGAAGGTATTAACATACCTCTCTTAATAAATGATAGAGCAAACACACAAAAAGTAAGTACAGACACAATTAAATTTTACAACAAAATAGACATAATGGTCACTATATGAAGTACTGCTCCCCCTCCAATTATTAGAAAATATGTTTTATTTTTAAGAACACAATGCAATGCATATAAAAATTGACCTTATCCTTAGACATCAAGCTAATCTCAACAAATTTCAAAGGATTAAAAATCATATAAACCATGCTCTCTGACTAAAATGAAATTAAGTTAGAAATCATTATCAAAAAGACAAGTTTTTAAATAAGCCTTATCTTCAGAAATGAAGAAACACACTTGGGAACTTCCTTAACCTGATTAAGGGTATCTACAAAAAAAAAAAAACCCACAGCAAACATATTACTTAATAGTAAAATGTTGAAAGCTTTTCCTCTGATATTGGAAATGGGACAAGAAATTCCCACAATCATCATTTCTAGTGACCTTCAAGTCCTAAGCAAAATCAATATGCAGTAATTATCAGTAAAAGTATTAGAAATGAAGAAATATAACTGTCATTATTCAAAAATGACAAAATTAGACAGAAAATTATCAAGATTCTACAGACAAATTACTAAAATTTGAATCTGGAATGATTGCTACATACAGGCCAAGATATAAAAGTAACTGTACTCCTATGTATCAGTAACAGACAATGAAATTTAAAAATACTATTTATAATAAAATCATAAATCATCAAAGACTTAGGAATAAATCCAATGAAGAATGTGCAACATTTCTACCAAAAGAATTCTACAAATATAACTGGCAGAAATTAATGACAAGACATAAATAAATGGAGGGATATACCATGTTTACAGTAGGAAATCTCAAATTGGAAATACGTCAATTCTCAACTTCATCTGCAGATTCATTGAAATCCCTACAAAATCCCAGAGGACTACAGTTTAAAAGGATGAATTTTACTATACGTAAACTATGCTTCAAAAAAGAAATGAAAAAGGAAAATATCTCAGCAGAGTTGTTTTATTTTGTTTGTTTTTAGTAAGAGTTGACAAGCGGAGTCTAAAATATATATGAAAATAAACGTGAAAGGCCAAGGACGTCCCAGACAATCTGAGAAAGAAAAACAGAACAAAGCAAGAAGACCTGCTCCACCTGCTATTAGACTTATTATAAAGCTATAATAGCGGTTACTGGGACAAAGACAGACAAACATAACAATGGAACAC
This sequence comes from Pteropus medius, assembly GCF_902729225.1. Taxonomy (NCBI): domain Eukaryota; kingdom Metazoa; phylum Chordata; class Mammalia; order Chiroptera; family Pteropodidae; genus Pteropus; species Pteropus medius. The sequence continues at coordinate 50,759,856 of NW_024349800.1, read as the reverse complement.
AAGAGCCCAAAAGCAAATCTTCTCATATACAGACACTGCCATGAACATTCTTAGATATTTCTCTAAAGAATATGAGGAAAAAAATTTTTAGCAGTGGAGAAAAAGGATGGTCTTTTCAATAAACAGGATAGAAACACCTGAACATACATATAGAAAAAAGTGAAATTTGACTCCTACTTTTACTGCACGCCCACAAAAAAAAATTCTTCCAGGTGAACTGGAGAATCATGTGTGACAAAGTAAAAGTTCTAGAACAATGAATCTTTGGTTTAACATTACTAATGCCACTAGCCTGGTTCTGACTCTCATCACTCCACACATAGACCTGTTTCTCAAGAATAATTACAGGAAGAATTATAAAAATCGTAGTTACTCTAGAATAGTGGTTTTCAAATTTTTTGACCACAACCCACAGAATCATATTTATATCATCAAACTCAAACACACACACACACACACACACACACACACACACACACACACTCTAGATACATAAATATATAAAAAAGTTTCACAAAATACTTTTTAGCTCTACCACAGAAGCAGCATTCTGATTTTTCTTTTTCTTTTCTATTACATGCTTTAAATTCTAGCTATAGCCCACCAAAATGATTTCATGAACCATTAATGGGTCACAACCCATAATTTGAAAACAATGCTTTGGGAAACTAGAGAAGAAACGTGACTTCCATGTAGGATGGCATGGTAAACTCTTTAGAGAGAATTTTAAGCTAGGGTTTTTGAGTAAGACTTAAAGTAGGGTAGAAGTATCTAGATGCAAAATGACTTGCCCAAGATCACATGTTTGTAATAAATGGCAAAACCAGAACTAAAACTGAAGTTTTTTCCATTGTAAGGCTAATGTTCTTTCCACTGTACAAAAGGGTTTTTCATTAGTACACACACGCATGGGAGAAAAGTACAATAATTCCGTCATAAGTTAGTTCATCTTCATGGAAATTAAAAGAAGATTTTATATGCTTGTGTGTATATCTTATTTATTTTATTAGTAGCCACTGTAGCAATTCATTTTATATTAAATTTAATCGATAAATTCTTATGACACCTTTATCAAAATATTCACGTTTTCCTTTCCCTCCAAAGTCTGAAAAATTGTATTTATTCTGTATAAAACGTTCATTAAAAAAAGTGACAAGGAGAAATCAACTCTCCCGTTTAAAGAACATTAATATTACGCCAGTCTCAAAACTAGTTACGTTATTGAGTTTGTTAAATATTTTGAGGGAACCACAGAGTAAAAATGCCAAGTTCTTTCAATTACAAAGCTTATATTCTGATAAATACTTAAGACAGAATAATTCAAATAATTTTACAATATGACTAGAAGATACTAAAATCTTGTATTTTATATTATCAAGAGCTCTGTCCAGCTATCACAGAAATGACTTACGGTTGCATCGTTTTTGTACAAATCGTAATTTGCAAGCTGTTCTGTAAGTTGACAGTCGTATGACATCAAAATTCTGAGCACCTGAAAAAAAGGACAAATAAAGAATGTTCAAGTGGACTTACTGTTTAATTTCTAAATGCTGGGAAGTGACTCTATTTCACTGTGTTGGCACAGTCTATACATACCATGTGAGCTAGGCCTTCTGCTAAAACACAAGGGCGGGAGGAAGGGCTGCGGAGCACCCCGCGTGCCCACTCCACGCCAGGCACTATGCCAGTAGTTTCACCTACATTATCCTGTCTGCTGGCCTAAGGAGACTCTGAGCGAGGAACACTCACGACTTTAGTGAATTGGCTATATAGATTAGAAAAGGGGGATGAAGTGGAATGGTAGGAAAGACCTTGGCCTAGAGTCAGAGGCCAATTCTAGCCCCAGCCTGACTGCCGACTGCAGGACATGACCGTGGCCATGATACATTGCTCCCGGCCTCCGTGTCCTCCTCTGTAAGATGAGGGAACTGGCCCCACTGATCTCTAAGGTCCCCTTCCAGGTCTCTGGCAGCTTGTGTTTTTCAAAAAAATGGCCAAAACGGAATTTCTAGACCAGTATTTTATTTATGTGCTTCGAGTACAGTGTCCTTCTCCATCAAGAACTAAAGATTATTTCCCTCTACTTGCATCTGAGCAGAACTCTGTGACTGTCTTAATGAATAGAATGACACAAGGGACACTGCACGACTTCTGAAAATCGGTGATAATTCCCTTGCGCTCTCTCAGGGTTATTGTCCTTGGAACCCAGACTAGCTTTCACTCTGTGAAAGCACCTCAGGGGCCGCCCCAGCCAGGCTCCGGCCTCCCCTCTCCAGCGTCGACTGAGCAGTACCAATTTCATAACAGTCGTATATTGAGGGTCCTTGCAATATCTCATTTGGAAGAGTACATATGATGCTTTTAAAAGGTTTCTCAATAACTGATCCGGACCAATAACCCTATTTCATGGCAGAGGAATTTGAGGTCTGGCAAGTATGAGTGTTTAAGTCAAGGTCACACAGTCAAGGTCACATAGCCAAGTAGTCACAGAGCAAAACAATCCTTCGAATACTGGGAACTGCCCCACTCCTCTCAGCCACCTTTTTTTCTTTGTTCGAGTTTTATATAATAATGTAATTTTTAACAAAAGGCTTAAAATGGTAAAGTAATACAGCAAATTTGTGCTTTTAATTTTTCCTATAGCTCTAAATGTTGTCCTAACACTTAGTCCTCTCTACTTCAGAATCTGTAACTAGTGTAAGGTAATTTATATGATGTATTAATTATTTCTCACCATCTGCAGCTCATGTAACAATGAAGTTACAGCCAAGAAGTCTAAATTGACTGGCACACCTCGATCTTACAGATGTCCTAACTAACATTTCTGCCTTGCTATTTATGACTTTGCTTAAGAAAGCAATTCAAGCCAATCCAATTAAAATATATACTCTGGCTTGGGGTCTTCCAACTTTACGATTCTTTAACTTCCATTCTTCTCTTTCTAAAGCCTGTAACATAAAACTTCTGATTAAAGCTGTGACTTGATCAGAAAAAAAAATAAAAAAGCATTACCACACATATAAACAAGACGCCAGAAGCACTCAAGACTCACGCATTTCTATGAACAGCTGCCTCTTCTCTGCCATGGTCTTCCGCTTGTTCCCACTTTCCTCAATCATCCTAGACACAAAGAAAGACACGATAAACCACTGTATAATCTGACGATTTAACCAACTGCTTATCATTCTATTGTGAAAAGAGAGGTACAGGAAACCAAGTTGTAAATGCACATACCAAGAGAGTATCAGTAAAAATAAAGTGGAAGCCTGATGCAGAAAATAATAAACCATCGTCCCTGTATTCAACAGCTTCTAATATATTAAGTTGGTACTTAAATGAGCTCATACAGTTGATTCCTGTGCTGAAATATGGAGCTATGTCTTATTTCTAACTTTATTTTCCCTGCAGAGTCCTAGATTAGTTGAGACAGTTCCCCACATCCCTCCTGTTTTCCATAGATAAACACGTTACTAAATAGAATTTAGAAAAGAATTGTAATAAACGGCTACCATAAAAATACAACAGTTAGCTTAAAAAAAAACAAATGAGATACTTTATTTTTATTTTAAACAATGTTAAACAACAAAAAAAAAGGTATTCATCCCCACACCCAGAGAACTCCTAAATGTAACTTCCATCATGTGGTAATAGTAGTTTACACTGACAGACTTAGGTTACGCCAGTTCCTCTATTAAATCTCCTTCTGTGCGTTATTTCATTTAATCCTCACGACACCCCTAGGTGATGGTATTACTGTTATCCCTATTTTATAGATGAGGAAACTGATGCCTAGAAAAGAACACCAACTTGCTCAAGGGCACACAATTCAGAAGTGGCCTAGGCCTGAACAGCTAGAACACAAATAGCCCGTTTCCTTGCATGGACACTATTGATGCAAAATTTGTGACACTTTCAGCTAAACTTTGCCTTATTCTGTGAAGAAAATAAAATATGTGGACAGATAGCATAAGCCAAATAATTTCCCAAAGCAGACTAGATTGTTATAAATCATTCTCAATTATATTAGAATCACAAATTAAATGATGACTACACAAATTACATACCCATTAAAGCAAGGTAACTGGCCGAAGTTTACTTACAAATATATCAAGGTAACTGGCCAAAGTTTAGTTACAAATATATTCTAAAGAAAATTTAAATACAGTCCTTAATATTCTACAATTAATATTTTGATAATTAAGACTCGTCCTTTCCTAGATCATTGAAATGTTACCAAATAGTCTTCAACAGTCTTCAACACTCATGATGGTTACTTAACAATGTGCCCCCAAGAGGAAAGTTTTTAAACAGAAAGAAAGCCAAATAAAAAGCAACTGGCAACAGTAAAAACTAATAAAATGTAGGTCCCAGAGAAAAACAGAAGTTAGTACAGTTGCCTATAACAACATAGAAAATATTCGAAAACTTGCTCCTTCTTCACCAGTGCTGGTCTCTCACTAAGTAATACAGATTTTAATGCTAAACACAGATTAAGACAGAGAATATCATAAATCTCCTTTATATCTAATTAATATCTTTTTTCCCACTTTTGCTATTTCTTTACACTCCATTTTCTCAAATTGGGCCTAAGAATTCCTGGAGATCCCTAAATTCTTCATAACAATGTCCTTAATTTTGTCTTTATGTGCAGATTAATTTTTTTTAAGTAATATAAACATACTTTGGGTCATCTGGATGGCCACCAAACTACAAATACTCCCATGACGTTTCAGGGTACACATCTGCACAAGTGATTACTGGGAACAAGAGACCACCTAAAGCAGGGTGAACAAATTAGAGAAACTATACTATCCTAAGCCAGATCCCATCTGCCACCTGTTTTTGCAAATAAAGTTTTACTGAACACAGCCATGCTTATTCATTTATGTATCATCTACAAATGCTACATGCTACAGTGGCAGAGTTGGATAGCTGTGACAGACAGCATCTGGCCTGTGAAGTCTAAAATAGTTACTATCTGGTCCTTTGAGAAAAAGGATGCCAACACAACCTAAAGCAACAGTAATTAATATTGCATTACTACACATGTCTGGCTGCAATTAGATCAGCATGTCTCCACTGTCAAAATGACAACGATCATCCCACACGGGCTTGAGTTCCAGTGCCATTACTGGAATTCTATCTTTGAATTACCCTCATAGTCATTCCTCATTGCTGTAACGGCATAAAAATTATATATACTTCACTAACCATTACTTGACAAATATTTATAGAGTAGCTCCTATGTGGCAGGTACATCTGATGTACCGGAAATACTGCAGTGAATAAAAGAGACAAAGCACCCCATCTTCACATAGTGAGAGTAAATGCAGTAATTCATTTAGATAGTGCCTGGTCTAAGGTAAACACAGGACCAATAATACCTGCTATTCTTATGATTACAACTATTATTATTATTATTACTACTACGACGACACAGGTAGTTGACGCATCTAGTGGAGAGACTCTCATTTGTAATTAATGATACCATGACAGACTTTATTTACTGTAATATATTTTCTTTTAAGAAAGTCCTTGGGCTTTTGGAAACTAATAAAGCACAAAGTAAATAATATTTCAGAAATTTAATGATCTAAGCTGACAAAATGATGGTATCTTCAAGTCACGTAGACAAATATTAAAAACTTGGATCAAACAACACATAAAAACATATATCAGAGCAATCTGAGATACCAAATAAAGTGATCAACACATTGATGAGCCAGTAATGCACAAATAAACTTTTTAAGAAATATGTCTTATAAATTGGGTTTTAATTTTGTATTATTGTTATTTAAACTACTGAATTTTTTAAAAAATTTACAGTGGAGTTGTAGTGCACTTACAATTGACTAATACAAGTTCAGCTACTGGGGGGAGGGGGAGGAAGGAGAAAGAAAAGGAGGGAGGGAGGGAAGGGTGAATTATGATTTAAATGATGGCCAATTCCACACCAAGATCACCTGTTCCAGGACAGTGGGACAAGGAAGGTGAATCTGCAGCTCCCTGTGGCCTTGGTTCCCTCTGGCCTCTGACAAAGCAAGCACCCCTTTTTCTTTCTTCTTTTTTTTTTAAAAAACATAGTCCAACTAAAGAAAAAGTCGCCAGTTCCAACATGAAGACAAAACTGGCTGTGCTGACTTAGAAGAACTACTGTATCAGGTGGTCTCCACCACAGTATTGCTGCTGAGGAAATTTCAAAAGGAATTTTCATCTACCTCAGATTTCCCCCATACTCGATGATTTCAGAAACTAACTTCCAAGTAAGATTTGACTCTAGTATAAGAAAGACAATTAAAATATGCTCCACTACAAGGATTTGATACGAAAGCTTCAGAAACAATGTTTCAAATGTTTTGATTGCTTTAGGAAATCATATTCATGTAACCATTTTCTTAAAAGTTTAGAAAATTGTTCATAGCATAGAAAAATCCTCAAAATTCAGAGCTATAGCAAAAAGCTAACCATAATCAGTTCTTTTAAAAACAAATTATGAAATATAAGCAATATACCAAACCACATGTAATGTCAACAAAACATAAACAAATGGTGCTCATACTGCAGTAATAATTATTTAACCATCATATATGTATGTGAATAAAGATCAGAAGTAAATTGGAAAATAAAAATACATTTTTAAGGTGTACTCCCCACCCCCCCTTGCAAAGTTTTAATTTGTCACTGTGTTGCTTGGCAATTTTTAGAAAACTAAATATGTTTCATGTGTGTACTTAAGAGTTTCAATGTCTAAATATGTTTCTTTGGAGGCAATGCAGAAACAGGCATCTAGACTCTTAGTAGATGTGTACACACTGACACAGTATTTGGAGAACGATTTGGCAACATCTACCAAAATTTTAAATGTATACTACCTTGGGGCCAATAAAATATGTTTGTTTATTTATTTGTTTAAAAAAGAAAAGAGAGGGGAGAAGAGGAAAGGGGAACGGGGAAAGGGGAAGGAAAGAGGAAGGAGGAGGAAAGAAAGAAGGAAAATATCTAATATGAAAATGCTTAAATAACTTACAGTACGGCCATACGATGAAGCAGTGCAGTTCACAGATACTAAAAAAAGCAAGGCAGGCATGTGTAACTTACAAAAAAGATGCTCAAAAGCTGTAAGTCAAAAGTCAGGTAAGGAAACAATGCAGTCGGTGTCATCTGCGCCCTCCCTGGATCTCTCGCCCAGCTGCTAATTCCTCTAATTCCTCTCGGCAGCCTCTTCTCTGGGGAACGCTCTTCTCTGGGGAACGGCCTTCGGTTGACTGAACACTCCTTAATCAAGAAATGCCTGGGGAGCAGCTCACCTCCTAAAGGAGGCACCGGACCACTACGGCTGATGACTGACTGACAGAAGGTACAAAGCCCGGCCTCATAACTTCTGGATCCTAGTACGATTGCGTGAGCACAACACCAACCTCACTCCTCCACTGAATACAACTATAAACCTGCACAGAATGTACACTGGAGCTATCTGAGGTCTGTAAAAAGTAAATATTAGCAGGTGGATCGGGGAAGAATACAGAATTTAAAGTACCACTGAGCAGATGGTAAGTTTACCATTTTTTTCCCTTCTATCCTGGCTTGGACTCGACACAGTGCAAACCCACGAAAACCTAGCTAGCACTGCAGCATACACACACAGAAATCCTCAGAACCCTCTAGTTCAGGCTTAAAGAAAAGAAGAACTAAAGCCCAGAGGGAGTGGGAGAAATCCCCAGGATTTTTCTCTCTTTCCTTTTTCATTTTCTCCCACCCCAGCCAGCAGGCAATCCTGTGATGCAAGCAGCAGCAGCAGAAGCAGCTGGCTTGGAAAACTGCAGGAGTCAAAAATGTGGAGAAAAGGAACCATCCTCTCTGTTCAGTTAGCTGTGGCTCCATTGATATTTTGTTCTCTTTCTATCCTTCTTTCATTGTGGTGCAACTGCAGAAGTGGACAGTTTCTGGCCAGAGGACAGAAAAGGGGAGTCCAGAGTAGCCCAAAAGTACCAGGGTGCTAGCTGAGCAGAAGCTCAGGAAAGCAACCCCATGCAGCTGCTTCTGAAATACTGGGATCTTCTCCAACCCAAACATTCAGGAATCCGAGCTTAATTAGCATGCCAATGACTTTGAAAACTAAGCTTACAGAAAGACCTCCACCTGGTCTCAGACTGACCAGTGAGCGGCACACACATAGCACAGATCTGAATAACATGGAAAAAAAAAATCTGAAAACTGAACTGACATTAGAACCACAGCCAACAGAAGGTGAATAGAAACTTGTGGACTAAACTAATGAGGTCAGGGGCCCGCTCAAAGAGAAGAGTGTCAACCAAGAATTCTACACTGAGAGGCTATATCCTTCAGAAGTTAAAGAAAACTAAGAGGATTTGTAGCCAGCACACACATGTTCTAAAGAATTGCTACAGGAAGTTCTTCAGAAAGAAGGGAAATGGTTGTGGAAGGGAATGGGAAACACTACAAACAAAGAAAGAGCAATGGAAAAATTAGGAGAAATAACATCAATCCCACACAATCACTACCAGAACATACAAAAGAACACTTTTCAATTCATTTTAAAAGGCTAGTAACATCCTGATACCCAAACTAGACAAAGACAGAAAAACAAACAATATCCCTCATGGACACAGATACAAAAATCCTCAACAACAGCAAACAAAATCCTCAATAAAATATTATAAACTAAATCCACTAAAATATAAAAACCCCAGAAGAACCTGGAACTTATCCCAGGAATGCAAGGCAATTCAATATTTGAAAATTAATCAATATAATCCAATATATTAACAATCTAAAGAAAAAAAAACATATAATCATATCAGATGCAGAAAGAGCATTTGACGAAATGTCCATTCATAAACTCTCAGTAAAGTAGATACAAAAACTTTCTCCACCTGATAAAGGGCATCTCAAAAAAAAAACCTATAGCCAATGTCACACTTAATGGTGAAAGACTGAATGCTTTCTCCCTAAGAATTCAAACGAGGCGAGGACATCCACTCTTACTACTTCTTTTCAACGTTACGTGGGATGTCTTAGCCAGTGAAGGAAGACAAGAAAGAAATAAAAGGCAAACACTAGAAAGAAAAAATAAAACTATTTCTATTTGCAGACCACATTATTATCTTTGTAGAAAATCGAAAGGAATATATCAAAATAGCTCCTAGAACTAAAAAGTGTGTTTAACAATGTTGCAGGACACAAGGTCAAAACACAAAATTCAACCGCAATTCTATGTATTAACATTGCACAATTGGAAACTGAATATTTTAAAAACAGCACTTATAATACCTCTAACAAGAATAAGATACTTAGGTATACACTAAAAAAATACAAATAGGGTCTGTTTACTGAAACTACAAAGCACTGATGAAATAAATTTTTAAAAGACTTAAAGACATACCATCTAATTAGACGGTCTAATCAAAATGCCAGCTGAATTTTGTTAATATAGACAATTCCAAATTTTATATGGATAGGCAAAAGGAATAGAAAAGACAATTTCAAAACGGAAAAATAAAGTTGGTGAATCAAACTACTCAATTTTAAGACTATAAAGTTACGATAATCAAGACAGCATGGTATTGGCAAACGGGTAGGCGCACAGATCAATGAAACAGAACAGAGTCCAGAAACAGGGCCACATAAACACTGTCATTTGCTTTTTTTTTTTTTGCAATGAAAAAAAGGATAGTCTTGGTGTTGGAAAGCCTGGTTATCTGTATGGCAAAAAGGTGGACCTTAACTGAATAATTATGTTGTATACCTGAAACTAATGTTATCTCTCAATTACACCTTATTTAAAAATGAACCTCACACCATACACAAAAATTAATTCAAAATAGAAAATAGATGTAAATGTATAAGTATAAAACTTTTAGAAGAAAACAAAGGAGAGAATCTTCATGGTCTGGTATCTCACACTAAAAGGACAAGGCACAAAAGAAAAAATTGATAAAGTGACCATCATTAAAATTAAACACTTTTATTCTATGAAAAAAAAAAAACAATAAAAAATGAAAAGACAAGCCACACACGAGGAAAAGAATTCACAAATCACATGTCTGATACAGGGTTTGTGTCTAGAAAAAATTTTTTAAAAATTCTCAAAACCAAATGGACATGGAAGAAAAGCCTGTTATTCAATAGTAGCCACAACACTGACATGTGTTGACTTAGCAGGTGTAGCAGACCTGCTGATACCCTGCCTCTATTCCATCACCCATACTACTACTTTGACGCAAAACTGAGCAGCTTCCAGTTGCCAGCATCTGCATGTCCTGTCTGAGGGCATTTTTTTGGCCACTGAAGACTGCTTTGACACCTGCAGGGCAGTCCAGAAGTACCAGGAAATCAACACTCCTGGGGAGTGGCCTTCCCACTGATGAATGTTATTAAATAAATACTCTAGCTCCTTTATTCATCAGAGGAATAACTCTGAGGCAATGTTTTCCACTGGCCTTCTGAGTTCCTCATTGGAATTAATTTTGCTTACTCACAGTACCTGATAAGAAATCCTTTATTAGCAGAGCTGGGAAGGGAGACAGGTGAAAGATGACTGGCTCATGCAAAAGCCTTACATTTGAGAGAATTAAAGACAAACTGGTTGAGTAGCATTGACGCACAGGAGAAAGAAAACGCCAGGGCTTAAATCAGCCAAGTATCAACTCAGAGCATGATAAGACAGCCAGAAGACTTCTAGGGTAGCATTTTAAGAAATCCTTGGATACTACAATTTGAGGGCAGATTGTGCTACAAATTAAGCCCAAATTCTGATTATGAAAGTAGGCAAATTGCAAAAAAAGGCTGAATTGACAGTCCAGCCAAGATTCTCCTGAACCCTGGGCCATACGAAGTGGCTCTCCTGCTCCTGCTGCAAGATGGCAGTCTCCAAGATAGCACACTGCAAAGGCCTCATCTGGGATGCACGCCTCCATAGAGGCTGACCCTCATCAGGACATGTCCCTCCTCCCTCCCTGCTCTAGGCTAATAACTAGGGCCATGTAGTGGCAACATCAGCACAGGGAGGTACTGTCCCTGCTTTGGATGAAAATAGGTGATTCACCGAAACAGCTGCTGGACCATCATGATGATATGCAAGAACTGGGAGAACACCCCTGGGAATGGGCCTTGAGAGTGCTGAACTTGGGGGTCAAGTATAAGGTTAGTACAAAAAAGTCTGCTGATATAGGGGCAACTCTCCCATGACCCAAGATTTAATGTTCCAAAAAGGACACCTGGAGCCAGGCTTAATGTGCTGCTGGATTGGTTCGTTTCAGCCTGGGGTTGGGCATGGGGAGAATCACCAGCTTACAGAAAATGGAGATGCTGGAGCTGCATGGCAGGGTACTGAGGAAAGCGTCAATATCCCCTGACCTTTACCAATTCTGTCTATTCTGGACTGACAACATCTGCTTATTCTTGAACCTCAGGACTTTCTCTGACCTCTGAAGTCCATTTTGCTCCCTGCATGCCAGGCCTGACGTACTACGGATTCACCACTCCCTGGAACAGTCTTAACCCATGATTGATGGAGTTGGTTTATAAATACTCCACCTATCTCACCCCCTCATTGGGTATAACTCTAAGGACATGTTTTACACTGGCTTCTGAGCTCCCACAGGGAAGAGCTCCAGTTACACACAGTGGTAACTTGCTTGATGACATTTGATAACTGCTACTTTCTCTTCCTATCTCGCTTCCTGGTTCCCTACTGGTATTTCCTGGGATAACCTCAAAAATGAGACGTTGCACTCAAATCCTTATCTAAGAGTCAGCTTCTAGAGGAAGTAAACTAAAAATTAAGTCTTTCCAAATATTTGGTGATGGAAGGACATTTAACTTTGGGTTAAATTTGCAATATATGTATGATGTATTGTTGAATTGTACACTTATTTGATTTTATTAACCAACGTCACCCGATAATTTTAATTAAAAAAAAAAATTAAGTCTTTTCATTTAAACCAAGCTTATAATTCAGATTACATAAAACTCAAGTTTCTGGGGTATACACAGACTAAGATTACTATAAATGATTTCTCTAGGCCTTAGTGGGAAGTGACTCCATCCCACTGCTCTGTGGATACTAAGACCCGCATCTCTGTAATCATTTCCACTCAACGAAGATCTAATCCGACGGCTATCCCTGATTACATGTCCTTGTCTTCCTGCCATAACCTTAAAGATCAACAATGACATGAATGTAAGTAATCTCCCTACTTCCTTCTACTTGGACTCTTGGCACTTTGCCTTTTCTTAGCCTCATATCTAGAGATAACTAAACCTCCTACTATTTCCTTCACATACTACCTCTTAATTTAAAACCCTGCCATTTCCTTCCTCATAATCGCTCTCATATCCACCCTTTTTTCCCATTTCAACTGCCAAAATCTCTGTCCACATTAATGCACAAATAAAATTCTATGACACCGTGATCTCAGTGCTCTGTGCCCCCTTCTTCCTGTCGTTCATCCTGTGGACGTGCAGAGAAATCCGTTGGGAGTATTTATTCAAAAATGTTCAGTCTTCAGTGGATCCTAACCACCTTGCAGAAGCTTCATTCCACTCCATTTAAAAAGTCAGAACACAAAGGGAAATAAGCCAGATGGAGAAAAGACAAATAACGTACAAACCCACTCATATATGCAATCTAATAATACAAAAAAAAAAATAAAAAGTCAAATTCATCATAGAAGCAGCGTATAATGGTGGTTGCCAGGGGCAAGGGGGTGAGGGAAATGGAGAAATGTTGGTCAAAGGGTACAAACTTTTAGTTGTAAGATGGAGACTGAATGTCCAGCATGGTGACTCTAGTTGATAACAGTGTACTATGTACTTGAAATTTGCTAAGAGAGTAGATCTTAAACATTCTCACTACACACACACACACACACACACACGGTAATATGTGAGGTGATACATGTGTTAATTAACTTAACTGTAGTAATCATTTCACAGCATATATGTATATCAAATCATCATGTTGTACACTTTAAATATACACGATTTTGTCAATTATACCTCAATAAAGCTGGGGAAAAACTTAACAATAGATTTGAACAACTTCCCATGTCATTGAGAATCCTTCGAAACATAATTTTGAAAGGTAGGATGGAATTTTATCACAATTATTCATCCAAGCCTTGATTATTGGCAATTATTTCTGATTACCTACTACTATCAACAATGCAATAATAAACATCTTTGGAGCAAAATTTAAAAAAAAAAAAGAAGAAGAACCAGAGCACAGCCTTAATCTACGAAATGTAAAGAAAACCAAAGTCTCAGCTAAGAGAATGTAAACCAAATTATCTTCCAAATAAAATAGTCGAAGCTGGAAGTTCCTAGGAGAGGTTGTTTAATGTCATAAGCTCAAAGCCAAACTGAATGAATAAGTTTTCAGATACAACATGAAAAGCACAATCTATGAAAGGGAAAAAAATTTGATGAGTTGGATCTTATCAAAATTAACTGCTCTGCAAAAGACACTGTTAAAAGAAGAAAAGACAAGCTCCAGAGTGAAAGGTTTCAAAACACATATCTGATGAAGGACTTGTATCCAAATTATAAAAAGAATTCTTAAAATTCAACATTAAGGAAACAGCCCACTTAAAAAATGATCCAAAGGTCTGAACAGATACCTCACCAAAGAAAATACATAGGTGGTATGTAAGTGTATGAAAAGATGATCAACGTCATTGGTCATTACAAAATTACAAATTAAAACAACAATGAGATACCACTCTGTGCCTATCAGAATAGGCTGAACTCTAACCCAACTGAGTTGAAAACTTATATTCACACAAAACTTGCGCCCAAATGTTTATAACAGCTTTATTCACAGTTGCCAAATATTGGAAGCAACCACGATGCCCTTCAATAGGTGAATGGATAAACAAACCATGGTACTTTCATAAATGAGATATTGCTCAGCAATAATAAATGAACTATCGAGCCATGAAAAGACATGGCAGAAGCTTAAATGCATATTGCTTAGTGAAAAAAAAGCCAGTCTGAAAAGGCTACATACTGTATGATTCCAATTTTATGACCTGCTAGAAAAAACAAAACTAAAGAAATGGTAAAATAATCAGTGGTTGCCAGAGGTTTGGGGGGAAGGGAAGAGAGATGAATATGTGAAGCACAGGGCATTTTTAGATGGTGAAATTTCCGCGTGATACCGTAAAGGGGGCACGTAAAGCTATGCATTTGTCAAAACTGAAAAAGGTTTACGACACAGAGTGAACCTTAATGTATGTAAATTTTAAAGAAAATCCTTTAGGACATCAGAGGATCCAAAAACGAAATGCAGAGTGTAACAAAGCAATCTAAGTGTATCACAAACATATGAAACAACCTCACTTAAGAGAATGGGGGTAAAAGTAGTGACCTAAATAACTTCGGAAACAAATGGTGTCTGAAGACTAAAGGCAAAACAAAAAATATATAAGTACTATAATCTCCCACAGCCTGTAAGTTGTAAGTCTAATACTGCTATGCGTGCATCCTGGAACTGAACAATTAAGTAAATGGATGGCAGATGGTGGAGTGTGAGGTTACAGATAAGCAAGGTGAGAAGCTAGAATGATCCATATGGTAATGGATTACAACTGAAGACATCAGTATATGATCACGTTTAGCTTAATATAAATACACGTACTTATATATGAAAGTAATTATACATATATATGTATATGCAAGGATTAATATACACATGTGTCCTTGCTCTGTCAACTGAGAGAGCGTAAAAACAACATCCCCAATAGCAATGAACACATCTGGTGCCCAAATTCTGGTTTATAATCCCATACTCCAATAAAAGGAACCTCCTTAGAGAAATGACTGGAACAGAAAATATGTAAAATAAGCCTGGAGTATCTTGTAGTATAGAAAGTAAAAAAGTTCTGGGAGAAAAAAACCATATGATTGGGGTATATCAAAGGGACACAGAAGCCAGCTGAAAAGAGCTCAAATGGCCAAAGTGAAACGATTTCAGCAACAAAATTAAGTAGTATTAAATATCCATCAGTTGATACTGATAAAAATGAATAAATGAATAAATGAAGGAGCATAGACAAATATCCTGTAGAGAAGAATTCCAAATACTTTACGTAGATCCTCAGGCCTGAAGAAAGTGAAGCCTAACTCCCACTCCTTAAGTATGGGCTGCACACAGCAACTTCCTTACAAAAACAACAGTATGGAAGAGGAGGAGGGGAAAATACCTTGACAGTGGAGAAATCTGATAAACACTACCTCAGCCAATGCAAATGCAACATCAGCAGTGATATATCATGTTGATAGTATTTACCCTTGACATGATATGATGAAACTGCATTTTTTCTCTGTAGTCTTCCTCCCAAAAACCCATAAACCCAGCTTAATCATGAGAAAAACATCAGGCAAATCTCAATTGAGAAATAATCCACGAAATACCTTCCCAGTACTCCTCAAAACTCTCATATTCGTCAAAAACTTGATCAGAAAAGTCTGAGAAACTGACAAAGCCAAGAGACATTTAAGGGGACATAACAACTACATGTAATGTGGTATTCTAGATGGGATTCTGGAACAGAAAAAGACCATTAGGTAAACACTAAAATAATCTGAATAAAGTCTGGATTTTAATTAGTCATAATGTATCATCCGTTCACTAATTGTAACAAATGTACCATGCTAACCTAAGATGTTAATAGTAGACAGAACAAGATATGGGATGTTCAATTTTTTGGTAAATCTTAAACTGTTCTAAAAAAGTTTTTTTAAAGATGTACGATTACATATTCCTCTATGTTTTCTTAACTGATTTAAAAAGCATTAATATCTATAAAATTATATTGCTGGGTGTCTAACATATCAAATTCCTTAAGGAGATATTAACAACCCTAAACGTCTACATACCTAACAATAGTGCCTCAAAATGCACTCAGCAAAAATTGATAGAACTGAAAGGAGAAATAGAGAAGCCCACACTTATATTTGGAGACAATACTTCTCTATGATCGACACAAGCAGACAGTCACGACAGACGTGGAAGGACTGAACAACGCCATCAGCCAATTAGATCTAATTGATATTTATGAAACAATCACCCGATGATGGCAAAATACAAATTCTTTCCAACTGCCCATGAAACATGTATTACCAAATCAGAAATGTAGTATCTCTGGAGATGGCAGAATAATGTGACTGCAGAGGGATACCAACTCTGTTAGCTCTGTTTTGTTTAATAGGCTGGGTTCTGGGTACAATGTATCATTCTTTATGCTTTTCTATATCCTATATCATAATAAAATTTTAAGTCATTTACTTTGAGTATATTTTCTGGCAAATCTTTTCTATAATGGTTTGGGGGCGGTGGGGGAGAAAGGCAGGTCTCCATATAATTTTATTAATAAAATGGAGTATACCAAATATCATAAGCTCTGTACTTTTATCCGAATGCACAGAAACTCTCACGACTTCATAATTTGGTACAATATGTACTACTTCAAATCTTCAACAATGTCTTCTATGAGTATCCCAAAAATATCTGCTAACAAAGGATGCGTTTTTGTTTATTATCAAACTAAATTTATTAATCTGTCTATATATTATTCAGCCTCTTTCACCAAAATGGTAAGAATGAAGGTTTGTGAATTCTTGTTTTTTACTCCTAAAGAAATCCTCATAAAACTTCTAAAAGTGTATAATTAAGTTAAAATTTTAAGCTACTAGATTAATTAGCACATGACTGTTATCATCACTGAAAAAGTTCAATAAGTTTCCCTTCATATTCTGAATGCTTAAAGTATCTCAACTAATAATATTAGCCTTATACTATCATTATCAAATATCTTAAGGCAAATATATATATATATATATATATATATATATATATATATATATATATATATATATATATATATATATATATCTTAAGGCAGCGGTCCCCAACCTTTTGGGCACCAGAGACTGGTACTTCTATGAGAATCTAAAGCCTGATGATCTGATGTGGAGCTGAGGCGGTGATGCTAGCGCTGGGGAGCGGCTGCAAATACAGATGAAGCTTTGCTTGCTCGCCTGCTGCTCACCTCCTGCTGTGAGGCCCGGTTCCTAACAGGCCACAGACTGGTACTGGTCCATGGCTCGGGGGTTGGGGACCCCTATAAGGCACAGTATACTCAATGGTGTATGTAAATCCATATAGCAAATAGTACTTTTAATAATTTTAAGGTTTTTTTTTTACTGACCCCTTTCAATCTGCTTAGATCATTACTGTTTTGTACTTTGCATTTAACAAGGCAAAAAGCTCATAATATAAATAGAAGTGTCAGCTCTGCTTTTTTTTTTTTTTCCTGTTCACGTGTCCTGGCATTATTACTTCCATCTTCAGTTGAATCTGAAACTTCAGTCTGCAGTTTCTTTGCAGGAATCTTTTTAAGTCTTTTGTCTATTTAGAAAAGTTCGTTTCAGTCAAATCAGATAATAGAATCTAACAGACCACTACACCAGGCAGAGGTGAACTTTAATATATCTGAAAAGAATGCAAGCAAATAAATAAGGAGGCTCACGTTACTGGCCTCTGCAGGGTGAGGTAGGTGTCCCCACCACCCTCCTCTCAGTTACTGCGCTTACCATACCTGATGGGTATCATCAGACATACTGATGGAGTAAAGTGTCAACCCAAGGATTAAACAATAGTAAAAGTTAATTGCCCATATTTCTTTGTTATACACTGCCCAGAGGATCATTTTGCATGTTGACCACTTTGGAAACCACTGCTCTTAAAACAAAAAACAAACAAACAAACAAACAAAAAAACTAGAATGAGAAGATGGAACTGTGCTAGGCTTGAGCAAATGAGGAATATGGATGGTAAAATTAGATGAGGACATTTAGAGCCTAAGCGGTTAGTTAACTAGTCATCGGGGGACTGAGGCAACCAATTTGACGCTGAAGCCCACTCTCTATCCACTGCGCCACACCACCCCGCTCAGGGCAAAGGCCAGGACTCCAGGAGTGAGGAAAGAATACAGGTCCCCAGACTGTGGTGCTGGATCAGAACCAATTCACAGTTAAACAGGGTCTGGAGGCTAGAGCAACAAAATGCCTGGACCCTTGCTGGTCCCATCTGGGAAGCAGTGTGATCCGGAACTGGACGCCGCCTGCAGGCAGAAGGTAAGGAACTCCCACGATAAAGACTAAAGGAAAGAAAACAGGCTCTAGAAACGTTTCCAGAATATCTGTCCTGCATCTAAGTGTTAAATATCCTTTGTTCCCTTTGCATTTTTTTTGTTAATGTCTTAATCCTTCCAGCTCTCACTTACTTCAAAACATCCAGGTATTGAAACTTCTTGCGCGAGTTCATTGTCTCTCAGCAAAACCCCTGCCAACTTTTCTCTGGATGCCCAGTTAATGAAGGAGTCAGAGAAGACTGAGATTGCCACTAAGAAGTACTAAGCTGTAACTACTCTAACTTCCCTGAAAGAGAGCTAACTTCTTTGCTTACTTCAGGAAAATTCTCAACTGTCCTTCCTCTAATACTTCTCTTTTCTTTCAGATTAGAAAAACAAAACAAAACAAAGCAAAAGGCCAGGGAAAGTAAATGTAAACCCTAGAGATTTTCTATTTTACAAATCTGAAAAAGTTCTCTAGGTTCAAATAAAAAAACAATCAATAACTGCACTCCATTATGAACAGAGTTCTGAAGAGCAACTATCACCTCATAGCACTGTGAGGACAATTAACTAAATCATATAAAGCATTTAGCACTATGCTCAGCACAAAATAAGAGCCTAATAAATGTTATTTATTGTTATTATTGGTGTTACTATGTAACTATCCTATTGGATGACGCCTACACCAGAATTCTACAGGCAAGCCTTTGTCTTAATTTACAGTTCTTCTGATTTATTTAAAAGTATAAAAATACAGACTTGGAAGAGTAAAATATTTGCAACATCTAAAATCTGGAATAGAGAAAACATTTTAACAAATGTGAAAGGAGGTAAAAATAAATAAATAAATAAAGTGGAAATGCAACGTGCCCAAGGAATCTCGGGATAGAATATAAGAAAGTGGGACAGTGACTCACAACAAGAGAAACAGGTGCCCCTAGTCTACTGAACACAAACCTCATCATTTTTCCTAAAACCTGCCATGGACTGCTTAGTTAGTTCATAAGAGGAAGTTTTAGTTCTAAGCAAAGATACTAAACAATAAGGAAATATTAAAAGCAGCTGAACAATACAGAAAAAGGTACACTCTTGAAACGACACACAGAGCCCTAGTTTCCACAGTTCTATTTCAGAAAAAGTGTCCTTGTTAGTTATTTCGACATTTACACTTGTCCTCAGAATTTGTTTAGAAAGATATACGAGAATTACTTTTTCAAATGATTTTGGAATGAATGAAAAGAAACTAAGACCCATTAAATGTGTTTAACTTATATAAAATTATTTGTCTTTCTTTTTGACCCCAACAGCAGTATGTAGCCTTCACATCTAAATCCTAGATGTTAACAATTTCTTTTCTGAGTTCTCATATCTTTAATTTCAGTTAACACATTGATAGTGATTATGAGCTACAAAAACCAAAGCAAAGCCACAGAGAATCAGAATGTGAGGGCTTAGAGATAACCTAACCCAGAGACCATATTTTGCACATCCAAATAAATAAAACGTCTTGTCCCAAAATGCAGCTATACTTTACAATAAACAAATGGAAATAGAAACCCAGAACCCCTAACTCCTGATCCACTGTATACCACTTTTCTATATGTGAAGACTAAGATAATTTTTGTGTCTGTGGTCTGTTGGGAATATTTCATAAACAATAAATTTAAACAACAAATTTAAAAATATGGTGTATCAAAAGATCCTATTTTCTAAAAAAAAAAAAAAAAAGTCTTAAAGGACAAGCCACAAACTAGAAGATATCTGAAGCCACCTAAGTGAAATATTAGAATCTAAAGTTTAGTAAAAGTTATAAATAGATATGAAAAAGACAAACAATACAACAGAAAAACAAATAAATGATGAAAACAAGCAAATCACAGAAGAGAGAACCTAAAGAGCCAATAAAATCAAGGAGCAATATTCAAACTCACTAGTAATCAAAAAACATATATTGAAAACCAAAATAAGAGTACGCTATACATCAAGCAGATCTGCCAAAATGATAAAGCCTAACGACACCAAGGACTGAGAAGGCAGGGAAGCGACAGAAACCACCCATTGCTGGTGTGAACGTTAACTGGCGAAACCACTTCAGAGAAGAATTTAGCAACATCCACTAAGGTTGAAGATGTGCACGGCACACAAGCCAGTGGTTTCTCCTAGGCACATACTCTAAAAGACATGCAAGTGTGCACAAGGAAATATGACAGGAATATTCAGAGCAGCATTATAACCGAAAAAAAAAAAAACAGAATAAAGTAATTGTCAATCCTCAGGAAAACATAAAAGTAAATTGTGATGTAGTCAAACGACAGAATCCTATTTAGCCGAGAAAATGAATGCACGGGAGCTGCATATATGAGCCTCACAATACTGAGAGAAGTTACAAAAAGATATCATTAATACTTTTAATATAAAGTTTTTTAAATGTAAAACAAAATTATACATTTTAGGGGTACTGACATTCATCAACATGAAAATATGTGCAGGAATGAAAAGTATCAAATTCAGAACAGTGTGGTTCCCTTAAAAGGGAACTGCTTCCAAGGAGAACACAGTTGGGAAGGAGTTACCAGGGGGTTCATCTTTAAAAGGAGCTTTGCTTCTCAGTTTAAGTGGTGTGTACACAGGTACTCACTATTTTATTCTCTATACTTCTTTGAGGGCCAATATTTCATAATGTTTAAAGAGTTAAAGAAAAATAAAATCAAGGTCCAACCAAAATAGTTTACTCCAGAACCCACATATTAACCATGACACTACTTATTCTTATTTTTGTGCAGTTAAGAAAGGTTTAGTCACTAAAAGAAATCTCTTAGGAAGAAGTAAAATATCAGACTGGTAAAAAAGCAATGAAGTACCTGTCTGAAGAAAAACTCTCTAAAGGAAATCATACTGGGGACACAAAGTGGTCATATCACCATGCTCAGGAATCACGTGGGTAAGCCACAGGACAGAACCCAAGTTGACCTTGGACTATGAAACAGTCTGGTTTAGAGATAGCATGTAGGAAGAACATGGGTTTTGAAATCCAAGCTGAGTTTGCAGACTACCCCTGCTGTGTGGCCCCAAACAAGTGTTAACTTCTCTGAGCTCAATTTCCTCACCCATAAGATGCAATACCATACCTGGCTTCCAGGATTGTAAAGATTAAAGAGCAGCCATTATCTTTATAAATCCCTTGACACATAGTAGCCTCAAAATAAATAAGAGTCATTATTACTTGCACAAGAAAGTCTCTCTCTGGCAAGTGGAGACAGAGCAGGGAGAGAGAAAATTTTAAAGGAGGGAGTTAAGAGGCTAGAAAAATAAGCCAGGAAAAAACTGAAATGGTTAGAGGCTGAAAAAGTCCTTGTAGAGTCTCAGAAGTTACCAGAAAATTTTTTTTTTTTTTTACTGAGTAGTATTTCATTATAGCGAAGCTTAGTTACAAGAATATTTTGGTTCATTCTCGGATTTCGGCACCAAAAAAAAAAGAATATTTTGTCCAAATCTAATTTCTGTCCTATTTGAGCGTCTACATAATGTTGTTAATATACAAACATTTAAAATCAAAATGTGCTTTCTTTAAAGGTTCATTTTTTGTTAAGAATGCATTAACAAGTAAATCATAAACAATATATATTTCTCTCTATTACCAGAAAGATCTGTCTTAACATATTAAAGAAAAAACGATGATAGTTTCAATGAATGGACCCCCCAAAAGCCCTTGATAAAATTCAACACCCAATAAAAATCCAAACCAAGAACAGAAGAAAACTTCATTAAGTTGACAAAAGACATCTACTGGAAGTATATGATTTCTAATAGTAAGTCTATGATATCTAATAGTAAAATGTTGGAAGCATTCCCACTCAGGAAAAAGATAAAAGTGCCTAATATCATCACTGCTATCTGACTTCTGTACTGGAAGGTCTAGGCGTCACACTAACACAGAAAACAAAATAAGCAGTATAAAGTTTAGAAAGAAGCCTGGCCAGTTAAGTCTTCTAGTCAAAGCAGCTCAGTAAGTAGACACTTTGATGCATCCCTTCCACTTCAAATAAACAATAATAAAAAAAATCTTAAAAATGTACTTTAAAAACAACTTAGGTTCAAAACAAGATGACCCTCCATTTGGACCAGAAACAGAACAGATACACAAAACTAGGAGCAGGACTGAAGCTTCTGAGTCCAGAAGCAGCTGTATATTTCCCATGGGGCAATGGCGTCAGAAAGTAAAGGACCTGGAGAATCAGGAGACAGCCAAGCCAGACTCACTGCTTAAAGCCGAGGATGAGGCTGGAGCTGAAAGGAAGCTAAAAAATACTTCTGCCAGTCTCCGCATAGAACTAAGGTTTAAACAATGCTCTGAGCTTTAAAAGGGGGAAAAACACAGACTCATGGAAGGAACTGAACCAAGACATTCACATGCTCTGTGAGCAGATCTAAAATAGCCCCAATTATCTCAAAGAGCAGGACCCCTGACCCACCATTATCATATCTGATTCTTGATTAGAGTCCAGTAAGTCAATGAAAGCACCTGAAACATCACCACCCAGAGAAGGGCAAGCACAGAGATAAGAAAAACAAAACCAAAAGCGTTCACACTCAAATGAATCTGTAACTCAACACTTCAAAACACATAAAGAAATATAATGCTAGGAAAGATGACCAACAAAAGCAACAATTAGAAAATGAATTCACGCCAGATGAAGTTTAATTTTACAGAACAGCCTGACAAAGACTTATTTTTTTAAGTACATGTAGGGTGCTAGAATATAAATTTAATTATTGGGAATGCAAAACTGTACAGCCACTTTGGAAGAAAGGCAGTTTGTTACAAAGCAAAACACATGCTAACCATACCATCTAGCAATCATGGTCCTAGGTGTTTACTCAAAAGAGCTGAAAACTTATGTTCATACAAAAATCTGTACATGAATATTTATAGAAGCTTTATTCATAATTACCAAAAACTGGAAATAGCCAAGATGTCCTTCATAGGTGAATGGATAAACAAACTGTGGTACTTTCATACAATGCAATATTATTCAGCGAAAAAAAGAAATGAGCTAGCAAGCCAGGAAAAGACACAGAGGAACTTTAAATGCATAGTTTCTAAGTGACAAAGACGAGTCTGAAAGGCCACAATATTGTATGATCTCAACTATATGACATTCTGGAAAAGGCAAAACTACAGACACAGTAAAATGAACAGTGGTTACCAGGAACTCAGGAGGAGGGAGGCAAGAATAAACAGGTGGAACACAGGATTTTTAGAGCAATTAAATTATACTGTATGATA
Organism: Pteropus medius; assembly: GCF_902729225.1. NCBI lineage: Eukaryota > Metazoa > Chordata > Mammalia > Chiroptera > Pteropodidae > Pteropus > Pteropus medius. The sequence goes on along the minus strand of NW_024349800.1, from coordinate 50,736,411 downwards.
CTGTAATGATATTACATGAAATGTCATGTAATGACATTAATGATGCATGACATTATACATTTGTCAAAACCCATAGAACCGTGTGACACAAAGAGGAAGCCTAATATAAACCATGAACTTAAGCTAGTAACAATGTATCGATATTGATTCATCAGTTTTAATAAATGTACAGCACTAATACAAGATGTACAGGAAACTGCACATGAGAAAGGGGGGTATATGTGAGCTCTCTGTACTATCTACCCATTTTGATCGTGCTCAGTTATGTATATAAGTTTTTAAATCATCATGAACAGTTCCACTTCTGGGTATACATACAAAATAATTGAAAGCAGGGACTTGAACAGGTATTTGCACACCCATGTTCACAGCAGCAGTACTAACAAAAGCCAAAACGTGGAAACAACTCAAGAGTCCACCAATGAATGAATAAACAAATGTGCTCTATACTTACAATGGAATAGTATTCAGCCATAAAAAGGAAGAAAATCTTGACACATGTGACATTATAGGTGAATTCTGAAGATATTATGCTAAATGAAATAAGCCAGACACAAAAGTACAAATATTGTATGATTCCACTTATATGAGGTACCAGAGTCATCAAATTCATGGAGACAGAAAGTAGAATGGTTGTTGCCAGGGGCTGAATGGAGCAGAGAACTGGGAGTTAGTGTTTAATGGGTACAGAGCTTCAGTTAGGGAAGATGAAAAACTTCTGGAGACAGATGGTGGTAACGGTTGCACAACCATGTGAATGTACTTAATGCCACAGAACGCTACACTTAAAAATGGCAAAATGGTAAAACTTATGTTATGTATATTTTTCCACAATAAAAAATGATAATAAAAAATACTGAAAACTGGTTATCCAAATTGAGGGGGAAAAAAAATCTCTTTATTATATCATATAGAAATTCCATACAGAAAGCAAAACTCTTATTTTAATTTTGGAAGAAAAATATAGAAATATATAATTCATACCCTGAGGTAGAGAAAATTTACTTCCAGGCACACATACGCACACGCACAGACACACACACACACACACACACTTTTTTAAGAGACATTTTTAAAATAAATGTAACATTAAAATTTAAAACTTGTATACAACCAAAGACATTGTTAGCAAAGAGAAAAGGCAAGCCTCAGACTGGCAGGATGCATTTACAGCACATACATCCATCGAAAAATTAGTATCCAGAGTAACTTAACAGTCCCTTAACTGAGTGAAAGATACATAAACAGTCACTTCAGTCTACAACTGAACACTACTCAGCAGTTAAAAATAAATGAACCAGATCCACAAGCAGCAACATGGTTAAATCTCCATCGATTAAAATTTTAAAGGTGCACCCCTTTGACCCAGTGAGTCTACTTTTCATTCACTGCAGCAACATCTGAAACTACAGTACAATACATACTGTATAAGAGACTGTGTAGTAGTCAAGAAGAATCAGGTAGATCCGTAGGTTTCAACACGTGAAGATCTCAGACATTCTATTAGAAAACGAGGTGTAGAACAATGTGTACAGAATCCAGCATTAACATGGGGGATGGAGGAAAGTCTGTTATTATCTGTATATAGATGACAATGCAGAGACAGAGGCTGGGAAGGATCACAACAAACTGACAACTGCGGTTTCAGTGGAGAAGAGAGTGGGCCAAGGGGGCTTTTATTCCATCTGTACTGTCTGAGTATTTTATGAGTGAGCACTCATGAGCCATGTGCAGAGTGCAGTACTCAGCCAGTGACTGTGCACAACACAATCCCAGAAGCTGCCATTCTCAGGGACTCGGCTGTGAATGGCACCCTCTAAAGCTGAGCAGTGTACATCCTGCACAACCAGACACCACAACCTTGATGCTTGTGTAATGAGAAATAAAACCAGCATGTGGGAACTTTCTGGGGTGATGTAAATTGTTCTGATTGGGATAGTGGTTACAAAGTATACCCATTTTCAAAACTCATCCAAATGTACACAGACATCTGTGCATTTTATTATATGTAAACTATACATCGATAAAGTTAATTTTAAAATAAATACAAGTTAAATATATAAATAAAATATCATTGGGAGAACCTGAAACAAGGCACCCAAAATTACAGGACCAGAAACAAGAACTGGTACACGTTGGCTGGTTGCACTCTGAAATACAGTCATACAAGAGAAATGAACTTCATTCTTCAAGGCTACTACACGATACCAAATCTGGATTAAAATTACCCTTATTTTTTACATAAGGAAACAAAGGTCCTGAGAGACTTCCAGTAAAGACAAAATAAAGGGCAACTTGGCATTCCATTGGTTCTAAGTCTAATTTTCTAACTAAGTAGAAATTTTGTCTCTCACCTACCGTGGACACTCAAAACCCTGCCAGCAGTGCTTTGACTACCTAATCCCCTTCAGAGGTAATTCCACTTATGTATGATAAAAATCTCACAGAACTCATAAAAGGTCAAGTTTTAATTTGGCAGACAAAGTAACCTAACAGGCACTGCAACCCAGGGAACTGAAACAGCCGCCTGGAGCTAGAGTCCAGAAACCCAACCAAGGCCGAGAACAGGCAGAATTCCAGCTCTTACAGAGGAGCAGAGACACATTCTCTTCCTATGGACCTAAGATCCAAGAAACAGGATAAAAGTGAAAAAAAAAACAAAAACAAAAAACAAATGTTCTCTAGACAAAAGTACTCTTCTTCCTCACGTGACAGAAAAGAGAAGGACCAGAATGGGATGATTCGAAACAATGAGCAACATGCAATAAAGATGTGAAAGTGGCAGCACGGTCACGAGAAACCACGACTCTATCGCCTGAGCCATTGTTTCAAATGCCCAGACCTGAGAACCTGGGTTACCTTCCATGGCAAAAAAGAACTTTAGGAACAGGGGAAGTCCATCAACCATCCCTAACAGCAGAGCGATTAATATTGCTCCATGTAAAATACAGCAAAACCTTGTTTGGTTCATTCATGCATGCAAAAAATATTTCTTGCAGGACTTGTAAGAGCCAGCACTGCTCTTGTCACTGAGAAGTTCGCAGTGAACAGTGTGAATAGTCATGGAGTCTAATTCTAGTTGGAAAGGAAGGGAACTTATTTGCTCTTTTCAATTTTTTCCCCTTCTCTCCCTTTAAATGTTGCCCAAAACAGTTTTCAAAACTCTAAGTTTCTCCCACAAGCTTCTTTGACCCTCCTGCTTTATCCCCAAAACATAGCAATGTGTGGCTCCAATTTCCCAATACTGGGGAAAAAAATGAAAGAGACCTAAAGTGAATAAGGTATGAGACAAAATTCAGTGCTGCTCTGTATTTTATACGCATACCTTCACAACCAAATTGCCAGCGCCTAAACAGCAAATCATGGTTGTGTTTTACACTATTTTGTGGCCCCAGCGCTGACCACGGTTCTCTACCCACGGTAGCTAATCAATAAACGTCTGCTAAGAATGCTGGAAGGGCTTCCTAATCCCGAGGCCTGGCACGGGAACTCAACAGCAAGCAGAGCTGCATCCTCCATCCTCTCAGCACACCTTCCCATCAAGGGTGACCCGGTGCACAGGTTCACTGTTAGGCGCCTCGGAAAAGAGTGCCTGGGGGTGATCTGAAAAAAAACTCCCTTCCCTCTGCCAGGGCCTGCCTGCCTCACCTGCCCTCTGCCAGGACCTGCCTCCTTTGCCCCCTTCAGCACCTAACGCAGAGCCTCCTCCCAGCAAGCCACGCTCCAGCAGCATCAGCCCGGCGCCCGCACCCCGGCTCCAAGCCCGGCGGCCAGAGCGCGCTCGGGACCCCAGAGACCCTTCCCCGGCCCGGGGCTCAGAGCCCGGCGACGCCTGCCCGGGGCTGCGCTCCATCCCCTTCGCTCGCCCCTCTAGGGCCGGGCGCGCAGCGCCGTCTTCCCTCTTAGAGAGCGCGGTGCAGCGGCCCCGACTCCCCGCGCGCTGTCCCCGCCGCTCCCGGCCCTGCACCCCCGGCAGGCTCCCGAGGACCCCGCGCTGCGCGGACTCCTTCCCGCTCCTCGCGGGCGCGAGGCTCCAGCACCGCGCACCTCTCCCGCAGCCGGCGGTCGCCGCCGCGGACCCCCCACCTTACTCACTTCCCGTACGGAGCAGGGGGCGTCGAGAAGGTCTACGGCGGCCGCAGCCTCTCCTCCGCCAGCTCCGGCCCGGCGTCCGCGGCCGAAGCGGCAGCGGCGCCCGCTCAGGCCGCGAAGCCGCCCCCGCAGCGAGCGTTCTCAGCGCCGGGCTAGCGCCGCTTCCCCGCCCGGCACGCGCAGCGAGCCCGCCCCCGGCGCGAGGGCGCGAGGGCGCGAGGGCTCAAGGCTGCGGGCGGGCACGCGCCACCGGCGCGAGCGCGCGGCTGGGGGCGGGGCTTCCGCCGCGCGGGGAGGGGGCGGGCAAGCCGGCCGAGCTCCTCTGGAGCCCCGCCCCCCTGTATCCTGGCGGGACCCGCCCCCCCAGCTCGCCCGCCGCTTTCCCCCAGGGCGGGGGTAACTTGCCCCCTGTGGTCTTCTGCCGCACGGGCCGGCGGAGGTGCGTTTCAACTCCGCAGGTATTTGCCAGGCCAGCTGGATGCTCCGCCCAACTTGACTACAAGGTAAAGAATGCAAAGAACCACCCGGTGAATCATGTATCCGCGCCTCGATCAAGAGATTCTGCCCTAAGTGATTTTTCCAAATTAATTCAACCCAGCAAGCGTTTACTGAGCGCTGACTCCGTGCCTAGCGGTGTACCAGGTGCAGTGTGGGTACATGGTCATGGTCATGGTCCCTGGTCTCGAGGAGCGCATAACTTAGTAGAAAAGCAGCCGTGTAAACAAACCTGTCTGGTGACCGGTGCAAAGCCAAGACACAGTGAGATGCTGTGGAGAGCAGAAGAGGAAGAGATTACTTGCACTTGAACCAGGCGGAGAGGTTCCTGGAAGAGGTGGCATTTGTGTCCAGCCTTGAAAGAAGAAAAAGACTTCTTAGGAGAGCATCAAAGGCTAGGAAAACGACTTGGGTAAAGAAACAGAGATGTATCATCTCAGAATGAGCTTTTTTGTTTTAATATTATCCATTTTTGATAGAATCTTTTCCAAACCATGTGAAACATAGGAGGTGATTCCAAATCAGAAACAGCTAAGCTTTTTTTTTAGTGGCTCAAAGAATCATTTTTCCCAACATTAGTTAAGGCTCAAAAGAGCAGTGTCCTTTAAGGACTATTGGTATGAGTGAAGGATGTTTACTCCCTAAACGAAGAGCCCCAAAGTCAGTAGGCTTTGAGTCTGGTTTTTCACTGCATTTGGCACCTTATGGTATAGCAGATCGTGCCACCTCCTGCTGCTGTCTGCCTGCCTGCCTGCCTGCCTTTAGAACATCCTCTTCCTCCTCCTCCTCCCATCTTCCTATTTTTAAACTCCTATAGTGACAGAAATGCTGGTAATCAACTTTGTTAAGTAAGAATGAACAGGTTCCTCAAAAAAAAAAAGCATCACCTTTCACGCATGAACTTCACAACTGTTTTGCATGCTTAGAAGGCTTTTTCACTTGTATGCAGGGTCTTCACTATGTTTTGAATATGTTAAGCTACTCAATGCAGGTAAGAGACATCCTGTTTACCAGTTTTTGAGCACTAAGGAGAAGGCATTGAAAGGGTAAAACATTGAGCCTGTCCTTTGGAGAAAATATGTGTAAATGAGGTAAAAATGTAAATATTGTTTGCTTATTTGCCCTATTGACTGAAACCAAAATAATTTCAATATGTATGTTAACCTGTTGCATCCATTCTGGGAATTAGCTACTTTAACATTAACATCTCTCCGTCTCTGTTCTATATTGCATCACCTCCCACGTCTTCAGAAAACTTCTTTCAAAAGTATGTCAATCACACTCCTCATCTCACTCCCCAAATCATCAACTCCTCTTACCCACTTATCATTTTCTTTCACTATCTATTCATGTTCAAGCTTTTCCCGTCCTAAAGAAAAAGAAAAAAACCCTCTGCCACTCCAGATTGTGCTCTAGTTACTGCTCCCTTTGTAAGGTTCTTCACAAACAACTTGAAAGTAGTTTATCTCTGCCAACTCAGCAGCTTCTCGCTCTCCACCCCGTAGCTCTGTAGCTTCTGTCCCCACCACATCACTGCACTTCTGTCAGTCATTAAGGGCTGTTTAATCCTGAATGCCATGGGCCATTTTCGAGTCTACCTATTACTAGGACTCTCTGTGGCATTTTGACAGCACAGAGCTCTCCCCTCTTTTTGAAACTCCTTCCGCCTTCACAACATAACTCATCTGCTTACACCTCTGACCGCTCTTCAGTCTCCAGGAATCTGCCCTCAGCTTTCATCTCCCCCTCAGCATTCTCCCTGAGCCATTTCATTCACTCCCTGTCATCATCTGCCACATATATCAGTAACTCCCAAATGTATTATCTAGCTCAGATCACTCATCTGAGTTCCATATACACAAGAGCCTACTAGACTTCTCCACCTGGGTGTCCTAGAGGCCCCTCAGGCTCTACATGTCTAAAACGGTTTAGCATTACTGTCCACTCATATGCCCAATTCAGAAACATGTAGGTTATCCTCGATTCCTTCTTCCCCTTCCCCACCACACTCAGCAATCCTGTTGATTCATAAGAAGTCTTGAGGAGTCCAGCTGGGTCTTTGGGAACACTTGCTCTTGAAACCACTGTGTAAAATATCTAACACCAGCCATCAACTGAATACCTCTGAGTGGCCCCAGTTTGAAGCCATGTGGAGCAGAAGAATCATCCAGCCAGACCCCGCCCAAATTCCTGACCTCAAAGATTGCGAAATTATAATCAAAACTTTAAGCAATTTCTTTTGGGGGTAGGTAGTTTGTTATGGTAACCGAAATATTTGGCATCAAACTTCTCAAAAGCAAAGCAAAGCAAAAGTGATGCAGCATTTTCAGCATTGTCTAAAAACTCAAGGCAGGAAGATGCAAGCCAAGAATTTTATATCCATCCATCATGCTGTTTTTCAAGCATCAAAAGCTACAGAAAAAAACTTTTTAAAATGCAAGAACTGAAAGAATACTGTGCATGTAAGCCCAACCTAAGTATCTACTTGAGGAGGAGTCAGCAAATTGTTTCTAAAGCACCAGATAGTAAATATTTTTGGTTTCAGGCCTAACTATTCAACTCTACCATTGTAGCACAAAAGCAGTCATAGATGATATGCAAATAAGTAGGTGTGGCTATGCCTCAAACTAGATTTACAAAATTAGGCAGCAGGCTAGATTTGGCCCAGTTCGCCACTCCTAAAAGGCCCATATGATTTAAGAAAATAACATAGCATGACCAAGTGGAGTTTATGTATTAGTCTGCTAGAATTACCATAACAAAGTACCACAGACTAGCCGAAAGAACAAATTTATTTCCTCACAGTCCTGGAGGCTAAGAGTTCAAGATCGAGGTGTCAGTAGGGTTGGTTTCTTCTGAGGCCTCTCTCCTCCCTGTTGATAGCCATCTTCTCTCTGTGTCTTCATATGTTCTGCCCTTTGTACTGTGAACATTGGTGGGTCCTAATCCCCTCTTGTAAGGGACATCAGTTTTATTGGAGTAGGGCCCACCCAACTACCTCATTTTAACTTAATTATCTCTTTAAAGATCTTATCTTCAAATACAGTCACATTCTACAATACTGGTTAGGACTTAAACCATCTAAATGTAAAAGCCAAAACTATAAAACTCTTAGAAGAAAACATAGATGTAAATCTTTATTACCTTGGGTTTGCCAAAGACTTCTTAGATACAACACCACAAGCACAAATGACAAAAGAAAAAATGGACAAATTGGACTTTATCAAAATTTAAAACTTCTATGTATCAAAGGACACCATTTAAAAAGTGCAAAGACAGCCTACAGAACAGGAGTAAATATTTCCAAATATATGATGAGATATATCCAGAATATATAAACAATAAGATAATTATAAAACAACCCAATTGAAAATGGGGAAAAGATTTGAGCAGACATTTCTTCAAAGACAATACATAGATGGCCAATAAGCACATGTAAAGATGCTTAACGTGATTAGGTATTAGGGAAATACAAATCAAAAACAATGAGATACTATTTCACCCCCACTAGGTTGGCTATAATCGAAATCACAGACAATAATGTATTTGTGAGAATGTGGAAAAATTAGAACATAGATACATTGCTGGTATAAATGTAAAATTGTGCAGATGTTCTGGAAAATGGCTTGGCAGTTCCTCAAAATGTTAAAAAATGAAGTTATATGACCCAGCAATTCTACTTCTAGATATATACACAGAGACTTGAAAATATACACCC